>NW_027424288.1:2270376-2367280 GCF_003597395.2 Chelonoidis abingdonii
TCCCAGCCCCCTGCCCTGAGCGGCTCACAGCAGGGGGCTGGAGGGATATGCCCTGATTTCTCCCCGCTTCCCCAAGGCCCCCTCCTGCCTCTTCTCCACTTCCTTCTCGGTCTGAGCAGCGAGGGCGCTGGGGCTCCTCTTCTCCCCTCCCTTGCAAGGGCCATCGGCGGCAGGGAGGGAGAGGAGGCAGGGCACGTAGCATGCTGGGGGAAGAGGCGGGGGAGGGGGAAGGTTGGCTGCCAGTGGAACCTGCCCTACAGCAGCAGCCGGCAGGACCAAACTTGCTTCTGCCCCCTGCCCCCGCCAGAGAGAGCGGTAGGCGGGGGGCAGAGAAGAGCAGGCTGAGCCGGACAGGATTTTTAATGGCATGCTGCTGCCTGCCACGGTCCCAGCCATCGGCCCCGCTCAGACCTCTGCCGGGGTTCCTCAGCAGGCTGAGCGAGGCCAGCAGCGGCCACAGCGTGCCATTAAAAATCAGCTTGCGTGCCGTCTTTGGCATGCGTGCCATAGGTTGCCGACCCCTGGGCTAGGCAGTAGTACTGCTGGAAAGGATCTGGGGTTTATAGTGGATTGCAAATTGAATATGAGGCAACAATGTGACGCAGCTGCTGAAAAGGCTAAGATCATTCTGGGTTGTATTAAAGGAGTGTTGTGTGTAAGACATGGGAGGTGATTGTTGTGCTCTACTTGGCCCTGGTGAGGCCTCAGCTGCAGTACTGTGTCCAGTTCTGGGTGCCAGCCTTTAAGAAGGATGTGGAGAAATTGGAGAGAGTCCAGAGGAGAGCAGCAAAAATTATGAAAGGTTTAGAAAACCTGATGTCACCTTTTATCTTCTTTAAAGTGAATTTTGTAATGTTGGATTACACCATCGTGGGTTCGGCTCTGGTGGCTACAGTTCCAAGCTCAGCAGAGTGAAAGTCACCTCTGCTACTTATTTCAGATTTATAATCTCTAGAAACACATAAAGACCAAGGATAGTGACCACGCAGACATTTACAAGTACAAGGTCTAGTCTGTTTTACAAGTTTTATTCATGTTACAATTAAAGTTATGATTACCCAAGCATACAGAAATTGTATAAAACCTGTGCACAAGTTATACATATAGTCATACTCACATCTTAATAATATTCTTAAGCTCTAATGGTTGCCTTCCCAACTGATCATCAGTAGAGGGATGGTTCCTGCTGGAGTTTTCCCTGAGGAGCTCAATTTTCCTAATCTGGATACCCTCTTTTTATAATGTGATTCTGACTACATCTCATTAGCATTTATGCCCATACTGCACCTTGGGGTTAGGGCATGTGTTTGAAAAATGTGACTACTGGGTATCTTGTAAGCAGAAAATTACTCTTACTGTGAAAAATTAGCAGTATCCCCCATTGGTACAGCTTTTCCCGTAATCTTGTGGCATAGGGTCATTCTTTGATCACTTACTTATGTTAAGCATTAAGTCTATGTTCTAGTATGGCTAAGCTAAAATCTTACAGGCAATCCTGTAGGCCTTGCATGTCATCCCTACTTACTTAGATACCTAATACATAATTATCCCTGGTAACTACTGATCAATCTTATACTTCTATAACCCTACAGTTTAAACGCTATTTAGCATGCAGTGATTATATCTGACATAATATGTTAGTTAATCATAGCCTCACACAATAAAGGAATAATAAACTAAAATCATCGGCTACACTGACCTCTGTGGAAAGGTTAATAAAACTGGACGTGTTTAGTCTTGAGAAAAGAAGACTGAGGGAGGACCTGATAACAGTCTTCAAATAGGTTAGGGGCTATAATAAAGAGGACGGGGATCTGCAGCAAGGGAGATTTAGGTTCAGTATTTGGAAAAAAGTTTCTGACTAGAAGGATAGTTAAGCACTGGAATAGGCTTTCAAGGGAAGCCGTGGAATTCTCTTCATTAGACAACGTTTGTCAGGGATGGTACTTAGTCCTGCATGAACGCTGGGCACTGGACTGGATGACCAGGTCCCTTCCACTCTACTATTCTGTGAATCTTGTAAAGCCCGTTGTGTGTGTGCGTGTGTGTGTGTGAGAGAGAGAGAGATAGCACCTTCTATTTGTTTCTTCAAAGGAGCTCTCTGAAGTAATGTAGGATCAAATTTAAATGTGATTTAAACACAAGGATTTACAAAAACCAACAGAAACAGAAACGTTTTCATGAATAATTTAATAAAAAGCGTTTCTAAAGGGAGGATTTAAATGTATTCATATAGTAACTATTTTGTTGTTATGTTAGCACCCTGAGGCTCCAGTCAAGATCAGGGTCCCATTGTGTTAGATGCTGTACAGACACAGAGTAAAAGACAGTCCCTTCCCTGAAAAGCTTGCAATCTAACGAGACAGGACAGAAAGGGGTGGGGTTCAAGACACAATGCTCCTGTTCAGGAACAGCACCTCCCTCAGTTCACAGGAACTGGAAAATGATTCTCATTCTAAACAATGTGAAACTGACCAGGGCAATTGCAGTATCTAAGCTTAATGAAATGCAACAAGCAAACAGAACACATTCACACCTGCCAAGCCTCACGCCTATGATCCTCCCCTTGCAACATCCAGCAGGTTGTAGCAGCTGCACCCCCTGGCTGCTGGTGACCACTGAACCCATGAACTCAGAGCAGAAAACTCTCCTGTGATCTCAGTGTCCAGCTGCTGGTGCCCAGGTTGTGTGCAGGAGGAGAAAGCAGCCTGATTTGAACATGTGAAGGACAGGGGCAGGCTGAGATGAAAGAGCTGCTGGGGAGGAAAGGAAAGGGCATTAGGAGGAGAGACATCTTGTGGACCATATGATTCTTGACAGAGACAATATGTCTCTTCTCCGGCTTCCCCTTAGAATGGTGCATTTGTCACTTATGTTCATGCTGGAACCGCACAGTTAGACGTTGGATTTTTTCTGTACATACAGTACCATAGTTGTCATGGGTTTTTGCAGATTATATTTATTGACATGAACTGCATTCATTATATTCCCTGAGGAGGAGAATTTCTCTTTAAATCAGTCTGATTGCTCATGACAGCTGAAAAAAGGGCCATGTATGCGGCTAGGGGCTGTTTCTCAATATGTAGTTCTCTAGATTAAAATCTTAATAGTCAATGAATGATGCTTTCAAGGATCTCAAGTTATTTAGGCCATTTCTGCTAGCTCTAACTGTTAGGGGGCTTATTCCTTCACCCTCTCACTTCCTTGGTCCTTCTGGCATGAACAGGGAGCAACAATACCCGAAGTCTGAAGGTGTAAACAATTCAATGTTTATTGGGGTGAACTTCCAACAAGCATGATTCCAGTTTCCTTCCTTAGTGTTCCCCTTCCCAGCTCTGACACCACAGAACCTTGCCTGTGTCCCTGTTCCCATTCCCCCCCTTAGCGAAACATGATCCCAATTCCCACACCCCCAGTCCGTGTTCCCATTCCCTCCTTACTTCCAGATTGACTGCAGACTTTATAGTAAAAGTTCAGTTCTGGTTAGCTATACTGTAACCAGTCATTTTACTGAAATGTAACTAACCAGTCCTAACATATTGTAACACATGATTATTTTAACCAATTATATCCCACCACCGTTCATTGGTTTAAACACCAACAAAATTAATTTTACAGCGACAGAAACAATCACAGAACCAGACAGTGATTATACAGGACAAACAATAGGGAAGTGGGAGACTACAGTGACAGAACAATGCATAAAAGAGGAGTTCACCATCCCAGCTATTGGTAAGTAGTGTCTGCCAGACAGGATGCTGCCAGCCACTAAGTTTCCTTCACATTCTTCTAGGCTCTTCCCTTCTCTGGGGTAAGAAGATATCAGCCAGGATTGTATCTAACAGTGCCCATAGCACCTTATTTCAATGTAACTAGTTGGAATGTGAGATGTGACCATCACATTCCCAGTCTGCTGCCTTTGCTGCTTAGCGAAGGCCTTAGCCTAAGAACCAGCCTCAGACTGTCACAGTAAGAGAGGCCCTTACACGGCAGACAGTGATTTTGATTCTTTCTTTATACCTCTGTTACTAGCTTAAGTGATAAAATACACATTAAATTTCTTTAAGCTATGGCCTTTGCAGACAGGTCTGAATATCTATATCCTAACCTATCAGCTACAGGATTGTGTCCTTCAGCATAGAACTCTGAGAATTGACACTTTTTCATCTCACAGATCCCCAAAGCACTTTAAGGTGTGGAACGTCATTACCACTAAAAATGCCAGCTGCCTTCTCTGCTAGGGCCGGCTCTAGCCATTTCCCACCCCGAAGCACGGCGGCCGCGCGTGGGGGCGCTCTCCACTCGCCAGTTCCCATGCTCTGGTGAACCTCCCGCAGGCGTACCTGCAGGGTCTGGTTGTCCTGCGCCTCCAAGTGGACCTCCCGCAGGCGTGCCTGTGGATGCTCCACTGGAGCCGCGGGACCAGCGAACCCTGCACAGGCACGCCTGCGGGAGGTCCACCGGAGCCACCTGCCACCCTCCGGGCAACCAGCAGAGCGCCCCCCGTGGCATGCCGCCCCAAGCACGCGCTTGGCGCGCTGTGGCCTGGAGCCGGCCCTGCTTCTGCGTGGACACTCGGCTGACTTCTACAATTGTGTTGGGTGACAGCTTACCTAGTATGAACTGCTAGGAATAATTTACACTCCCGGAGCGTTGCTGTGTGATTTACAATTTGTCAGGCCACCACTACTAAGGCTCTACTGTTCTTGCAAATCACAACAAAAGGAAGAAAATGCCCTGGGACTCTTAGCATGCCGTGCTTGTCATTATGTCACATACCATGGACAGATGTCATAGAGGCTGCGGGTGTAAAATTCAGACCCACTTGCGCTGAGGGAGAATCGCTAATTAACTGTTTCAGACAGGTGCAGTAATTTAGGAGCACAAGTCCCATTGTAAGCAAGACACACTGCTGAGCAGTTCTGATTCGGTTTAGCAGAGGGTAGTGACGGACACAGCATATGGCCTATTACAGTAGATGGTCTCTAAATGGGTAAGGTTTTTTGCAGTTTTGGTTATCTCCACATTGTGTTATCATGGGACTTGGAGTCAAACACAGGAACGATTACTGGTACTTAGTCAAGTGAATTAGGGGCAGACATTTTAGGGGCACTGGGCAGCGCTGGAGAGATGTTTGCATACTAGCGAGGGTTTTAGTGTTTGCCACAACCTCTTTTGTTTCTCCACTTGCATTTGGGCTGCAGAGCTTGTCAAATTATGGTACAAAATCATAAACTAAAATGAGCCCTTGTCGTGAGCTGGGTACAGATATTCAAGGACATGAGCATTAGTCACTACCAATGTTCCCCCTAATTTTTTACATCCATGTGCAGAATGAATTTTGTTATGGAGGTGACGTGTGGCGTGGGTGAGGCCAAGGGGTTTGGAGGGTGGGAGGGGGCTCAGGGCTGGGGTAGAGGGGTGGAATGGTGAGGGCACTGGCTGGGGATGCGGGCTCTGGGGTAAGGCTGGGGATGAGGGGGTTGGGGTGCAGTCTGCCCTGGGGCTGCAGCAGAGAGAGAGGATTTCCCCCATTCCTCTCTCGCTGCAGCAGCCCTGGGCTCAGGGAAAGGCGCCTCTCACTGGCCATGGCAGCTCTGGGGCTGGAGCTGGGGGAGAGGCCCTTCTCACCAGCCACAGCAGCTCTGGAGCCGAGTCTGCGGGGAGAGGTGCCTCACCCAGGCTGCAGCAGCTCCGGAGCCAGGGGAGAAGCGTGTTTCACCAGCCATGGCATCTCTGGAGCTGGGCTGGGGGAGAGGTGCTTCTTGCTGGCCCAGGCAGCATCAGGGTCGGGGGAAAGGTGCCTGTCCCCCCTGCACACCTGTGCTGCCCTTGATAGCCTGCTGCATAGACGCGCAGCTTAGCGGGAACTTAGGTCAACACTGCAGGTGACATGGGATCCCTGACAATGACAATGCCAGCATACAATCTGCAGCCAAGCCGGATCAACATGTTGCAGCTGTATCTGGTCTCATACGGCTAAAGAGACGGAAAATGGGATGGATGACAGAATAGCCAATGTGCAATAATGAATTGGCCAATGCTGCACGCTCCACCTGGGAAACAAAGGAGAGTGAGGGGGGTGCCGACAGCTGGCTCTTACCATGCGTGTGTTTCCTGTGCTCCTTCCCGCTAATCCATTTCCGGTTCTACCTCATCTCCATGGCAAAGGACCCTTTTCCATCTGTGACTATTCTTTATCTACCTCCTAATTTTCCATCTCCTCCTAATAGATTTCTCAGCAAAACATCAGGTGCTATTTGCAATATTTGCCTTCTTACAGATCAATCATATTCCAAATGTGCCCATCCTGACAGGGTCCAGGCAGCAAGGGCTTGATTTTCAGAGGCACTGATCATTGGCAAATCAAAATCAGTCCCCACACACAGAAATAAAGATCCACATTAACTGCAGTCTACACGGATGCTTGTCAGGGACTTGCTTTCACAAACCTCTATGCTGGCAGCCCTGAGGACACCCAGAGATGTTTGCACTCACTTTTTGAAATATATGGCCATGCAAAGCACCAGAAGTGCCTGTAAAAGGACTTTATTCTTCCATGCTCTTTGAGCAGTTGCTGTTGCAGAGAGGTGGGTTTTTTTTTTCTCTTCTCTTCAGGGTCACTTATCTGTGCAAAATGATGACAAGTTGTTTTTCAGCCTAGGTGAAAGGAGACTTGTGTGCCCTAGAGGTGAATCTCAACTTTACCCTCTTGCCGTAATGCCCAGATGTCTCTCAAGATCACCTACTGCCCCTGTGAACACCAGCCTCTCTCTTTTTCCCAGGCTCAACTTTTGCCCCTGTGTCAAGAATATCATATGATTCTCAAGTTCGCCTCTTGTCCTAGTGTATTTTTCCATCCTAGGTTCAGCTGTTGTATTAGTGTTCAGGACCGCTCACGTTCACCTAGGACCACTGATGACCTGCATTGTCCCAGTGCAACGGTACAGTATCCCTTGGGATCATCTCTGTTGTGTTGTCAAGGCAGCAATTGATATTAATAATACCTGGCCCTTACATCACATCTTTCATTAAGGAATCTCAAAGCAATTTTCAAAGCCTGATAATACCCCACATAAATTAGCCTCGTATGATTATGCTTACATCAGTGATGGGGAAAGTGAGGTCCAGAAACACAATGTGACCCAGCCCAAGTTGCGGAAAGTCTGTAGCGGAGCTGAAAACGGATCCCTGTTGTCTTAACTCCCACACCGCTCTACTAAGCACTAACCCAAATCCCTTCCCACCAATGGTTTATATTTAATTCTTTCTTTAGTTGTTTACTGATTCATCCAGTGAACTGGAAAAGTCAGAACGAGTCACGTGCTATGTTCTAGTTGCAAATCCTGCACAAAATCTGTGTAAACATTCAGCTCCTCAGCTCATGTAAATCGGTGTAAGCTCCACTGCCCTTAAAGGGGCTGTGCCAGTTTACACTAGTTGAGGATGTAACTTCAGATTCTTCATACCCAGTGTTTAGATCTATGTGTAGAAACATGCCCTTTTAGAGCCTCGTGGTGCAGTTCACTGCTGCACAAAGTTCTCACCCGGGCCTCACTCTAGGAAACTCCAAGAGAAGCCAAATTAATTTTTTTTTTCTGTGGGTAAATTGGAATCTCTTTTTTCACCACTTGCCTTTGTATTATTATTCATTTTATGGTCTTTGATGAAAGAATGATTTCTCTTATGGAATTATCTTTGCCCATCAGGCTTAATTCTGCAAATGAAGCAGATAAAGTCAATGAGGCTCAGTTAAGAACCCAAATGAATTCTGAACGCTAATTATTTTTGGAGGGGAGACTCCTGAAGATGAGTTAGGAGTTCATTATTTTGAGATGCTTCACCTTCAGTTTAGTTAGCTATGTATCCTAAGGGCAAAGGATGTAGAAGGACATTTTTTTTAGGCCTATCATTTCCCCTAATAAGGATATGTATGTTAAACTGGTCAGAAAAGGGTAGGCCTCCCTGAACTAGACACAGTCGCTTTGAAGTTGCCTCACCTACCTTTCCAGCAAAACACACTTCTAGCACTGTTCCACCCAATAGATACAAAAGAGGACACAAGACCCCCAATGTGATTCCCACTGAAATCTAAAGAGTCTTTCCATTGACTTCACTGGGAATTCGCTTAAACCTCAAATGTGGAATTTCCTTGAAAGCACAATGGGTTGAAATCCAGGTCAACCACTGCTTGAGTCTGGAGCTACATCCAGTTCAGTTACACCCATCTGACCCACCAGGACTACATGTTAGTGCTTTATTCTGTACGAAAGCAAGAAACCCCCATTTGCAAAACCCAGGGCCAGCTTTGGATACCTTTGTTCCCACAGAGCAATAGTGCACTCCAGAAGTCCCACTGAGTCTATACAAGGAGTAAGGTACTACTCGAGCCCTCTGGGTAGGGCTACCAGAATCTATGAAGAGGGCCCAGTTCTAATTGAGGTTATTGCTGTTGCTTCAGGTTATGAAGCTCTTGCTTCTTCTAGGCTTTGTATTAGGCTCCAAATACTGGCTCTTAAAATCTGGATATTTCCATATCCTTAATTATTTTAGTCATTTGTAGAAGTTTCTAAAATGTATTGGTTATTATTTCTCCCCTCTTCTGACCCCTGTGCAGTTGGAATTACTTAGGGAGCCTGGTTTTACATACATGAAAAACAGTGGCAATAAAAAAACAAAAACTTTCTAAAATATTTCTAAATGAGTTCCCCTCTCCCTCAATTATAAGCTAGCTGGGTAATGGACTCGGATGTCTAATGCCAATGAGAACCGAGCCTCCATATTGCTCAGATGGCTTTGAATTCCTCAGAGTGTATCAGATCTCCTTATCCTTCTCCATTGTTCAGAGCTGCCTGGAAAGAGCTATGAACAGGAAACCTTTTGCAAGGCATAAAAGCAAGTTTTATTGGTCCTGTAAAACCCAGGAGCTGGGTTACATATTCTTCAGTGCCACCAACTGGCATTTTCCCTATTAACTAATTGTTTACATATGCACATCTCTCATTTACCCAGCATTCCTGGAACATAGATGATTTCTTAAGACTCACCTTTGCTGCAATGCCTACAAAGCCCAGCCTGCTGTTTAGGGCTAAGGGGGGTGATGAACTGTGACTGTCCCTTTTCTCCTCCCTTCCTCTCCTCTTTACTACTACTAACTCCTTCATTCCTGCCATCCCTGTCCATCCTATCTCCAGGGCAGGCACCAGCTCAGCAAGCAGGTGCTTGGGGTGGCCAAGGGGACGGGGCGGCACGTTGGGCTCTTCGACGGCAATTCAGTGGTGGGTCCCTTGGTCCCTCTCGGAGGGAAGGACCTGCCACCAAATTGTGCCGAAGAAGAAAGCAGCGCAGTGGATAGGGATTGTCTTCTGAGTATGTCTCTGAGTATGTCTGCACTGCATCTCGGAGGCGTGGTTCCCAGCACGGACACACAGATTCAAGCTAGTGCATTAACACTACCAATGTGGATGTTGTAGCAAGGGAAGAGGCTCAGGCTAATCACCTGAACTCAGACCACAGGTGCTTTCATGCTGCCTCAGTGAGTACAGTGGACTTGTTATGCACTGAAACCAAAAACAGAGCCGTGCCTGCTTCAAAAAAGAGGGATGTCCTTGGGACAGATGGCAGGTCTCCATGCTCTCCTTACCCCTCTGTGTTTGGAAGGTGGATAACAAAGATGTGCTGTAAGATCACACTGCCCTAGGCAATGCTCTAGCAGTCTCCAGCTTCGATCTGCACCGCGGGATGGGCAAGAACAAAAATGAGGGCAGGCAGCAATAGTTGAGGAATCAAAGCCAACACCTGCAGGATCCACAAATCGGAAGTCTGGCTAAGAAAACCTTGTTCAGGTGACCTCTGGATGCCCATGGAAGCAATTATCATCACTGTGGTTGTAAGTCCAGGAGAAGAGGTTGTGCTTGGCTGCTCACATCCCTTGTGTGCCCTGAGGCTTTCACAACAGCCCTGGACTCATAATGCTTTGATTGTTCTGCAGGAAGAGAGCTGCTTTTATACAGGAATTCAGTGTTATCCAGTGTGTGCAGCAGGACAAGTGGGATTTTAATGCTTCTGGACTGTGCTTGTGCCAGGCAAACACTCTGGGGCACTCTCATATCTGGGGCATTTTCATACCTGAGCTGATCCATGCTGATCAGCCATAGTGGTTGCACATTACATGTGTCTTTAGCTGGACTGAGACTTGCACAATTCCCATCTCCACCACTTCCCTTCCCAGTCAGCACTGCTGGGTGCTCTGCAGCAGAAATAACTTAACAGGCTTGTTATGCTATTTGCTGCGGCTTGCATGAAAACGACACCACGGTCAATCCCTGCCTAGGGCCTGGGCTCAAGTTGCAAAGGACAAAGAACAACCTTACATGGATATGAAGATGGCTCCTAGGTCACACCTGGAGCTAGCTGGAGCTTGGCTGATACTATGTCTGTTACTGCCACAAGCCATTAATGTCCATGGTTTTAGATCATTTCCATCAATATCTGTCCCTCCTTTTGAGGGGATGTGGTGTCCCTTGTAGCTGTCAGGCTCTGAGGTCTAGCCTACTTGAGTGCTTAAAGACTGGTGTAGCTTGTGCTCCATTCGCATACCTGGGTGCATCTCCTCTCTAACCACACTGTTTAGAGCTAAGCAATTCAATCATATCCACAGCATCGGCAGCTGCATCTTGACAAGCTAATGTTATTTATTCTTCCTCTCGAGAGAAATATATTTACGATATGTTTTGGTACCATTAACAAGATTTAAAAAGTATAAATGAGATAGATCTTTAAGTAAAAGGCCTATCGTCAGTTGTTGCCAAATATATATTGGATCAAGGGCACTGATTCAAGTGAGCAGGGGCCAAAATGAAATGCAGGATCCAACAGTATTGACAAAAATCAGGAAGAATGTTAAAAATAAAACCCAAACTGATCAATCTCCGACCATGATGAGTGATAGTCAAAGAACACCTAACCGCATCGCCACAGCTTTACTGAAATAGCCTAATTTGAGAAAAATCAGGAACGCAACAAAGATGGTCTAAAAATGATGGGCATGTATGTTTCCCTGACAATTTTTGTTAGTCTTTGAAAAGGAATAAAAATTTATTTAAAGCAAATTAGATTAAATAGTGGGCACAAGTGTATAGCCCTTCCCGAATTTCACTTGGCTGTGAAAACCCAACACTGTCCTGTTGGGTTATTTTCAAGTTTTCCCAACCACCTCTCCCCCAAAACACCCCATCCCCCACTAATCTTGTGCATGTTAAAAAAGTGGAAAATTGTTCACTACTGAGAACTGTTCACTACTGAGAACTGATAGGATGGATGAAATAACTGGAGAAACTGAGGCTGTAAGTATCCAAACAGAACATGCTGCAAAAACCTATGCATCATTTATATCAGGGGTCAGCAGCCTTTCAGAAGTGCTGTGCCGAGTTTTCATACATTCACTCTAATTTAAGGTTTCACTTGTCAGTAATACATTTTAATGTTTTTAGAAGGTCTCTTTCTATAAGTCTCTAATATATAACTAAACTATTGTTGTATGTAAAGTAAAGAAGGTTTTTAAAATGTTTAAGAAGCTTCTTTTAAAATTAAATTAAATGCAGAGCCCTCCGGACGGTAGGCAAGGTAGCCTGTGAGTGTTTATGTCGTACCACTGAAAATCAGCTCATGTGCCCCCTTTGGCATGCGTGCCATAGGTTGCCTACCCCTGATTTACATGTTTGATACTTTCATCCTCTCTGCCCTGTCGGTTTAGACAGGAAACTCTTTGTGGCAGTGTCTAATCACTTATTATGGGTATGTAAAGCGCCCAACAAAATATGGCCCTGATCTCAGTTGAGAGCGTTCAGGAACTACAGGAATACAAAAGTAATAATATATTCTAGAAAAAGAGTTACTGTGTACATCATCAAGAGCATCATGAAAAGGAAAACCTGCCTCGCTGTGGTTGAGGAAAGCAATCTTCAAATAGAGTTCACGCCAAAGCCTGATTGTCCTGCTCTACAGGCATTAATCCTGGATGGGCTCCATGCCAGCAGAGTGGTGCTCAAATCCTGAAGTAGCATCTGTTCTCTATCTTGTTCCTTGAATGCGAGGAACCCTTATCTGGTGGATCTATAGGTTGATTCATAAATGCTGAAGTTAAAAGGGACTGTCATGAAGCTCTAGTCTGACCTCCTGCATAGCACAGACCATTACATTTGATCCACTGATTTTTATCTTTTCCTTTTTTCTTTTAGCCTTGCATGTGCGGATACTGCAGGGCATTCATTTGCAATGCTTGGGTTGGTACTGCAAACGCTGAAGTACATGAGTACTATTACTCACGTGAGCAGTCTCTTTGATGTCAATGGGATTACCTCTATGAGTATGGATATTCATGTAACTAGTTGGTATCAGTCGCTACTAGTAGCACATAAATATCTGTACTGTCCTGAGAGCTGTACCCATCTGCTGTTCCTTTTTTTTTTAGAAGGTACAGTGACTCTCTGCTGACTCGCCGTGATTTCTCTATAGCCATGACCACATACAATTTACTAACCTTTTTTTTCCCCCGTTTCTTCCAGATTTCAGAAATATTGATCCACAAACTGAACCAAAACTTGGTACAGTTTGAGTTGAAGCCTGGGGTTCGAGTCCTGGTCCATGTGGCCCATTTATCAGCAGGTCAGTGTTCACCCCCTCAAAGTCTTGCCCATTGTTGAGTAGCAAAATCTACTGTAGGTTCCTTGCTAGCAGCACAGTCGGATTTACCAGCCATCGTACTTTAAATACTTTATATTTGTAGTAAGCATTCATAACTCCGGTGAAGGGGCATACATTACAATGCCACACAAGCCTACATTTATTCATCATACCCCCAAGTTTTATTAGTGATTAGTGACAGCTAGTGCAACTGCATGCAATATCTCGGGGGACCATGTTGTTTGAAGTGTATGAATGGTTGATGCATCACTGTACGCCAGGGACTGTATGCAACTCCGGGGGGCATGAAGGTTGCCACAGCTCTGCCAGGAACTAAGAACAGTGTGGGGGTGATTCAGGAGAATCACTCCAGTTATAAACACTTCCAGAAAGGTACCATCCACTGGGGAAACTTGCATATCCTGGTTGAAAGTGGATTTCCCAAAGACCAACAAAGGCTGTGTTTAAACTGACTCAAGGCCTTCTTTCTGATGCAGCACATGGACAGGACCAGCAAATGGACAGTGCTGACTGGGTTGAAAAGGAAGCAGGGAAATAATTCTGGTGGCCAGATGAGATGTTGATCAGAAAAAGCCAGAGTTAGAGAAGAGTGGGAAGCCTGGAACTGATTCAGAGAATCTAGCACCAGAGTCAAAACCTCAAACTTAAGCGATCCAGGGAGGTGTCATGCTGGCAGGCCCCAGGAAACCTATCCTCTCCACACAGCTATCCCAATAGACGTCCATCCAAATGTGCACTATTCTTGCCACAGTCAAGCAATGAAGGCTGCCACCTGTTTTGAATTTTGTTTTAGACCTTTAAAACCTACCTAGAGTAGGGCTGTGATCTATCGATAGGGCGCTAGGCATATATACATACAGCCCTGCAGCAATAGCACGCTAGCAATTCTGGTGGGCTTTTGTCCCTTCGGTGGATGCCCCTGAGATGAAGACAGTACCACTGAAATCATTCACACTTGTGACCTGAGCCAGGTCTGACGGCTGATAGCCACAAGTGAAAGCCTCAGGGTGCTCCCGTAACTGCACCAGCTAGTCCTCTGTAATACCATTCACCCATCTGCAGTACTGTAAATCATCTGTAACGATGCGCAGGATTGGTGGCGTACGTGTACGCCCACACAGCTGCTTCTTCGTGCTTCTATTGGAGCCTCGGTGGTATTGTCAACACTCACTCTGCCTGAGTGTTCAGCTCTGCCTTGCCCACACGTTACTGTTCATGCAGATGAATAATGACCACTGGAGGTCTCAGCATTTCTGCACCTGTGGCTCTGTTGCTTAGGCCTAACCAGGAGAAGGATTAATTTGTGGTGATTCTGGACAACAGGCTGCAGCCCATTCATCACATTCCTTCCTATGGCTCAGCCAGAAACAAAACAAAACAACCCACATATGTGAGGCAAACTAAAATATTCTGTGCCCAGCAGTAGAAGGGCTGTTGGTAACCCGGCTCTAATCCCAGCATTATGACAAGAACGTTGAGTGACACTGAACTTAACTAGCCAGAGAGCCACTTTGTCATCACCCAGAGATGCAGACCCACAAAGGAATGAGACAGGCTCAGAAGACAAAAGGTGTTTACAATTAAGTATTGTTTAATAATGATGCTTATCCTTCATGGGAGTGATTTTCCTGAAGCCAGAACATCAAAGCGGAATGTTTCACTTAGCCATCTTTAGATAGCTGCCGAAACTGAGATTTCTCTATATTTTATCTGGCTGTGTGTGACTGCTTTGTGTGTATGTGTACGTGTGCATGCACGAGTTGTGTTTCAGAGTATGTGCATAAGCATGCACTAGCGTGGTTGTGTGTATTTGAGCAACTGCTGCACGTTTGTTGCCTCTGTTTATTGTGTGTGTGTCTGCTGGATGCAAATGAGCACACGACTTTCTGTAGCTGTTGTATATAATCATTTGTGTATGTTGTGTGTCTGGTCTGACTACAGTGTGACTGCTTTATTTATGTAACAGTGTGCATGTGATTGCGTGTCTGCACGACTCTGTGTCTGTGCGCGCATGCATGCCCACTCATGCATATGTGCCTCTGTTTTGTGTGTGCATATATGAGTTTTTGTGTCCGTCACTCTGATTTGGTGTAATTTGTCATTTATTCTCAGAGTAGCCATCACATCAGCGTCAGGATGCTGTGTGTTGTCTTACACACACATCATGTAAGGGGTGTTATCAAGGGTTGCCTGAGGCTTGAGGGAGATGCACTGAGAGTACGCGCCTTTATTTCCTTGTACCTACATGCTTCCATCCCATGGAAAACTCACCGGATGGGGGGATGGTAGAAGGTGGGGAGAGAGAGAAGGGAGAGGAGAGTGTACAAAGGGGGAAAAAGAGGAAGACAGAGGTTAGGGATGGGGAAAGGTGTCCTACATCACTCCCACCACTCTCCTTAGAGCATAGGGTGTGGAAGGAGTGACCACCATCACAGAGCAGAGATGCCAAGGCTCCTTCAGAGTGGGAAAGCCAGGATCCATCCAGATAATGAACACAACTGAGCACAAAGCACAAGATCAACACATTATTTTGGCTGCCAATATTGTTTACTCCTATAGAATACAGCTGGCACTTCCCTCTTCAACCACTCCAGTGTCCAATACAAATCAGCACCCTATTCATGTGGATCTGTATCTCACGGTTGACCAGAACTCTATAGCAGGGGTTCTCAAACTGGGAGTCGGAACCCCTCAGGCGGTTGCAAGATTATTGCATGGAGGGGGGGGGAACACAAGCTGTCAACCTCCACCCCAAACCCCGTTTTGCTTCCAGCATTTATAATGGTGTTAAACATATTAAGAAGTGTTTTTAATTTATAAGGGGGATTGCACTCAGAGACTTGCTATTTGAAAGGGGTCACTAGTTAAAAAAAAGTTTGAGAGCCACTGCTCTGTAGGAAGCCATAGGAATAGCTACACTTCCAACAACTGATTGCCTCTAGGAGGTGATCCTTACACCTGATGGGAATATGCTCTGGAGAGACCATGGAGTGGTGGTTTGAAAGATATCACTACAAAGGTACATGGCTAGGGAACAGTATCTGTTTAGAACGTTATTTCCAGTCCATGCTGTGTGGCTATTCTAAAGATCTCCTCTCTTGTAGTTCCCCTGGTGGACCTCACGCCCAGTCACAGTGGTTCGGCCATGCTGATGCTGCTATCTGTGGTGTTTGTGGGATTAGCCGTTTTTGTAATTTACAAGTTCAAAAGGTACGACCTTTCCCCCCGCCCCCGTTGTCTATGGACTCAGGTCTAACAAGTATGACGTAACGTGATCCATAGCGTACACAGCAATGATGGTTTCTGTTAATGTTTTAGGAAGATTCCGGGCATTAATGTTTATGCACAGATGCAGAATGAGAAAGATCAAGAGATGGTCAGTCCAGTCAGTCAAAGGGAAAGCATGCCTAATATCCCTCAAAGTGAACTGATGAGCCCTGAGCAACTAGTAGATGAGAAGTTGGATACCCGGCCCATAGGTAAATAACTTCCAGCAGCCAACCGCTGGTTAGATTCTGAGTTCTAATTGGCTAGACTTATTCTGAACCTTCCCACCACCCCTACCCTCTACTGCTGTGTTAACATCTCTCAAAGCCACCATGCTAACTCCCCCTCCCCTTCACCTCCCTATGATGAAAAAGAAATTTAACAACCTGAGTCTTTGGCCATGTAGTTTTCTGTGTAGTCCTCTCTCCTCCCGAAAAACTCTGTAATCATGTCATTGCTAACATATGCTGTCAGAGAAATGTCATCGCGTTTCTGGCACTTATGTAATTTTGGGGTAAGCACTAGATTGAACGCATAAAAGGAAGTCCCCTTTTTCCGGTACACGGGGGCAGGAGGGCAACTAGGTAAGTACAGCTTAAAAGCTCAGCCTGAAATGATGTGTTTGGTGCCATGGCACATGAGCTACTCCTGACAGCCGGGCAAACCTTGAAATCACCACAGCCGGCCTCTTGGGGAGCAGAGCAAAATATGGATCTCAGTATTGGACAGCAGGGTTCGCCATCAGGCAGACATCTCTCAAAGGGGGAATAAACAGCAGTGATTGTTGACTGGTGATGTTGGGAATGTACAAACAGGCTTTGGTTAGAACCATAATAATCACAGGAGGACTATCCATCTCTCAGTTACTCTGGTGCAATCTCTAGTAACTTCAATGCAATAGCACCCGTGTAATGAGATATAAGAATAAGACTCGAAATCGGCACCTATAGAAAATACCCCCTTTGTTTCACAACATTAAGGGAAAGATTTATGGCCGTGACTCAGGATGTGCTCAAATCCATTCCCGTTCAGCAAAGTACTTGTGCAAGTGCTTAGCTTACATGCGTAAGTCTCACTGAAGACAAAAGGACATAGAGCCATGTTTAAGTACTTTGCTGAACTGGGGGCCTAGATGAATGTGGGAAGAATTTAAATTGAACTCTTCCCTTAGCTGATCGGGTGAGGTTGACAGTTTCTGCTGAAGCAAGTGTCTTCATATATTCTGAGCATTGTTGTGTGTGGCTTGTAAAGCGACACTCCTGCAATCCTTGGCCTTAGGAGTGGACCCACTGAGGTCCCTGAGAGGCCTTGCATGACTAAGAATGACTCTTGTGACTAAGGGCTAGAGAATGGGCCCCAGTTTTAGGGAAGCATCCATTTGTAGCTGCCTGGCCTTGAGCACAGACGAGTTATGTTTTAACAGAGCATGGACCTGTGGGCAAAAGGGAATTTAAAACTGATCTGAGGCACCAACTGAGGCTTCCCCTAGTGAGTGGGAACCTTTATTTGAAGGCGGCCTCGCATAGGGGGCACCCCACAGCAATTAAGGAGAGAGGGAATGTGATTCTGGCCAGTGGAGTGACCTGGGAGCTGACTCAATTCAGGGCAGCACTTAAGCTGCTCTGTCTTGTGCTGGGGGCCGGTTTGACCCCCCCAGGCTCAAGGAGGAGGACAGTCAGCAACAGGCCACCTATGCATTTCCTGTACAGGTGTGCTGGGGAGCAGCTGGGGATGTAGCCATCCAGCATTACTAGGTCTAGCTAGAGCAGCTTGTGTCTCTTTCGTGAGTCAGAATTTTGCCATGGTATTTCCCAGGTCCATTGTGTGGTGTTGGCTGCGTATAATTAATGTACCACAGATGCATTTTAAATATTGCCCCGACTGAGACTTTGTGGAACCCTGTGGAGGTCAATGGGGTTGCAGAAGGGGAAGGATTAATACATTATCATAAAGAAACGACCCAATAAGCCCCTCTAGATATGTGTATGCTCCCAACCAGGAGGTGTGCCTCCCAGCCCAGGTAAACAAACCGCTCGAGCTAGCATGCTAACAAACAGCCGTGTGGTCACTGTGACACAGGCAGCAGCTCGAGCTCAAACCCAAGGGATCAGGTGGGCCTGGATGTGAGCAGCTAGCCTGAGCCATTTCCAGCGGCATAGTAGCCATGCGGCTGTTTTTAGTGTACTAGCTGGAGCAGAGCAAAAGCAAGGCTGTTTTTCCAGCTAAGACTCTCACCTCCCAGCTGCAGTGGAGACATATGCTAAAATCCTGTCATCGAGAAGAGCAAGCAAGCCAGAGGGGCGCTTGCTGGTGACAGGAATAGGCCTGGAGTTGTGTGTGAAGGGATCATAAGGCACAAAGATTCATAGGGTGGCATTCACAAGGGAGACTTAGGTATGGGCAGGTACTTTGTCTGGTTTTAAACCAGACTGTCCTCTTCTTGGTTTGTTCCCCCCGGTATGGAGATATAACCAGATGTGGTTTAGGCCGGTATCAGACGGGGGCTGCCATTTTGAAGAGCGCACATTGTGAAGTAGTGGAATGTCTGGTATTCTGGGAAGGCAGCAGTGGCCACACGAGTGCCACTTTAGCTGCCACAGGCATTCACAAAACCACTACATCCAACTGCGGCCTAACCCTGTGGGCTTCTGAAGTCCTTAAGCACCTCAGTTTCTGCCATTAAAAGTCTCTCGGGCACCTAATTCTCAGCAGCCAGGCATGCACACAGTCCTGACAACTGTCCAGGAGTTCAGAGCCTAACACTCCTCAGCCCCAGCAGGATTCACAGACACAGCGTTCCCCCACCTGTCTTGCCTTTGAGGCCCAGTCAGGTAGATGTGCTCTGAACACACGTAAACCTACACAAAATGGCTGGAGGAGGTGGTGTTGCACCCCTTCCCCCATAATGTTTAGCCTAGAGGTTACAGCAGCCCTCACATGAGTCACCTATGGTCAGTTCCTCCCGTCCCCCATCTCCTGGGCCAGATGTGTAGCAGGGATTTGAACTTGGGTCTTCCACCAAAATGCCCTGGCCCCAGACACCTCCAACAGGAGAGACTGAGAGCACCTTGCGCTAGAATACCCCACAGCCGGAGGGTTAGGGTGCTCTCCAGGGAGGTGGGAGACCCCTGATGCATGTCAGGCAGAGTGGGGAAACTGAGCCTGGCTCTCCCACATCCTGTAATCAATGGGCTAGAGCTCCTATGAGGACACTGCCTCCTTCGCTTTCCTTGAAAAAGGACTAATCTGCCATAGGCACCTAACTCCAGGAGAGGGTTCATGGCTGAGACTGGTGCCTGCCTGCGGCCTTGAATTAGATGCGCAGGTTTAGATCACATCCCTCTCCTCAGCATTTCCTATTGGCTAGCTTGGGAGGCTCAGTGGGTGCTGGCTTTTGTGAAGCCCTTTCTTAGGCACCTGTCTCCCCAAGCACATAGGGAGCTTGGGTGGCAAATCTCATTTTCACCCGTACTAGTCCTGTGTGATTACCTCAGGTCTTTCTGGAGATCAGCATTTTTTTCAGGGCATTTTCTTTTGGGAAACCAAAGCAATAGACAGAATGGGATGTTTCTCAGCAGTGTGGTGTTTGTTTTGAAGCAGTTTTTTTTCCCGTCTGCAAATGGAGACTAACATTCATGCCTTGTATGTTTAGGAAATCCAAAGGCTGAGGGCATTGGGTCCCACTCACGCCTCCACAGCCCAAAGCACAGTAGCTCCTTGTCGCAGAAAACCCTTCTTTTGCAAAGACAAATCAGATAGTTGGTTGTCAAGTCTCCGACACCTTTTCACAGCAGATGCCAGTACATGAGTCAGTGTTATACATTATCTCATAGAAACACAGTTTTCCCCCATCCTCCCTTCCCGCTATCTCTTTTCTTCAACGTGAGTGAATCATCTTCATCAGAAAGAAGAACAAGATGTTCCATTCAACCTTCTAAGTGGCACGAGAACATTACTGGGAAGAATGTGTCAGGCTCGACCAATGAAATCCTCACACCAAAGGGCGAGACACCTTAAAATCTGTCATTCTCCGAAAACACTTGTATTATTCAGCTAACTCTTGCTTTTGTTTTGTTTTTTTTCTTTGCCACAGGAAGTATTTCCATAGCTGCTGAGACTCAAAGCACAAAAGAAATCCCTACCTATGTAAATGTTTGAACCAAGGACACCTGTACATCTGTATATAGATATATATAGATATATATATATATATAAAAAGAAAAACTCACTGCATTCGGACTTTTTAATTCTTCAGACGACAAAAGGTTTTTAGCTTTAATCCTGTGCATGTGGACATTATACCCAGACCATGGTTGGAATTGCAGTGTACAGGTGCTCTATTTTAATAGGGGGAAAGGAAATCACCTGTTGCCCCCAAAGCCCTTCCCCTCCCTCACAGCTCACTTTCCTCTCTTTTCTGATCAATCTCTTATTTGTAGAACGTTCATAATGATAGTGGCCAGCAATGTGCATGGGGTCTTTTTGAAGGGTCGGGGGTGGGGGAATAAGGGTATTTGGCTTTAGAGTTAACTGCTTTTTTAGCACTGCAGGCTGTGGGTGGGGTAGCTACCCCCAGCCAACTTTCACGAGCCACACAGAAATACACAGGAGTAGAAACTGCACCATTTCTGGGTCGGTTTCTGTCTTCGTTTGGACCTTCACTTTCTCCGTCCTTTGTTCTGCCGCCTGAGAGTGCTGGTAGCTCCCTGCAGCGAAGCCAGGAAACCAGCCCCTAAACTGCAGAGCCAGATGCTTTCTTTAAAAAAAACTCTTTCGCCCATTCACACTGAGGCACCTACCCAAGTGGCATGATCCAGAGGCAGCCCCCATGCAGGCCACCCAATCTCACAGCATGGCACAATCCAGGATAAGCTTCTACGGCCCGTAGTCCTGCTCTGCAAATATCATGAGCCCAGCTGCCTCCCACTATCCCTTCTGGACTTCATTCTCCATTGTGTGTGCTGTCTTTTAGACCCATGCAAAGGGGGTGGGGAGAATGCTGCCAGCTCACCCTGGTAATGTGTCATGCCCACTTTGCATGGTCTAACTCACTGCACAAGAAGACACCCAGCAACAGTGGATCAGACCTCCACCCCTACTCCCTGCTGCTCAGCAGCGTGAATTTCCTGCTTCTGGGTCAAGGGCTTGGCTCTAGCCCATAGCCCATCCTGGCTCCACCCCAACCTCAACTCCCTGGCAACCTGTCAGGGCCCTCTCCTTCCTCAGGTGTGTCGCTGCAGTATGTCTGAGTGCGTGGCCTACCTGCACTTCCTCTCTGTATGCAGTACTCCCAGTGCAACGGCGGCAGTTCCTCACTCTGCGGCATGTAGCTCGACCAAGCACATTTCAAATACTTAACCGGGGTGTTAAGGGCTTGGCCATGTATGTCCATTAGCCTGGCTCTTGGCCCTCCATAAGGTAATTGGCTGGGCACATTAAGTCTGCTCACCACTTCCAGCAGGGACTTTTGTAAAAAATCTGCTCAGCCTGAGGAAAGATTTCAGGACTGGGCCCCTAGTGGTCCTATGAGAGACCAGTGCAGTCTCAGACCCATAGGGTGCTGGGTTCAAAGTCTGCTGAAATGCAAATAATCCAAAGGAACAGCGCTGCTTTTAAGCACAGCGCTCAGAAGAGCTGGGGGCGGGAAGGCCATGCAGATACAGAGAGTAAAAGTCGGGTACAGATCATGGCTCTGAAAAAAAGGTGATGCCAACAGGGAAAAGGTCAGTCCCACCCTCACCCACTGGGCACCCTCTCTGCCTAGTTATCCTTTCTGTGGAGATACATAATTCTATTAGCCATAGGCATTGACATCACTCACTATTATATTTGCAACTACCGCTTTAAGCAAGATGGGAAAGGTGTTTTCTTGCAGCCACTGTATAATAGCCCCCAGGATTCTAACTGGCCCTTGAAGTCTGGCATTAGCCAACTTATTTTTATAGTAAGCCACTTAAAAAGTTTTCTTATAGTCTTGGAACTACTGCTGGTTTTAAAAGGACTTTTCTGATGTATTTTTTTTTCGTGGTTAAAGATAATGTAGTGTTCTGTACAATGCTATTGTTTATCGCTTTTACAGTCGTATTTATTAAACAGATTGTCTCTAAGGGAATGCCTGTGTGTGTTTGTTACTCATTTAACTCACAGGCCCTTTCTCAAGGGAGGGCTGAATGTTGTTGGAAAACCTATCCCCGACGTGACACCACCTCTTCCTAGCTCTTGTCAGCCATAGATGGCAAAGCACTTTACAAGTGAGACAAGCACAACTATCCTCATTTGGCAGAGAAACTGAGACACACAGAGGTGAAGTAATCTGCCCAAGGTCTCCAAGTAGGCCAGTGGTAGAGCTGTGAATAGGTTTCTTGAGTCCCAGCCCAATGCCCTCTCCCCAACCACGCTGTCTCCTGCTATTGGACACTGCTTACAATAGCAGCATCTTATAAGGGGAGGATCTCAAAGCAATTTACAAAAAATTAATCTATTAAGACTTGCAATATGCCTGAAAGGTAAGTGAATTGTGATTGTCCCCATTTTAAATATGAAAAAAACAGAGGCGCTGAGGTTAAGATGACTGCCAGATCATCAAGGAAGTCTGTCGCAACACTGGGCACAGAATCCTGCCTGAGGCACAAGAAGTTAATTGCCAGTCTATGATGTAGCCACTAGATCATCCTTCCTCTGGTAGCTCATGCTTTGTCTGGCTGGCTGTCCCCCTCTAGGAGCTAGGCCACAGAACTACAGGAATATGTACAGTCTTTGTGCTACGAAAGGTGGGCCTTTTAGCTCAGGCACCAGTGGATTAGATTTTACATCCCAAATGGCCCAGGTTTCATCCCCACTGCCAGTAACCCACCAGGGGGCACACTGTTAAATTAACAACAGTTTGATATAAATGTCTTTCGTAGAGGGGTGTTTAACTTTAACTTTCTGGACAAACTGCAATTTGACTAATTACATTCTGCCTACCGAAAATCCAGCTTCAATTGGCCACAGTGTCCTTCCGCTACTGAACTTGTGTGGAATGTTGCTGAGTCGTTAAATAGCTGCTGTACTCCCCCACCGACACAACACCAGGCAATGTGATTCTGGTGTGCCTAGATCAGGGTGGGCAAACTACGGCCGGTGGGCCACACCTGGCCCACGGGACCATCCTGCTCGGCCCTTGAGCTCCCAGCTGGGGAGGCTAGCCCCTGGCCCCTCCCGTGCTGTCCCCCCTCCCCGCAGCCTCAGCGCTCTGGGCAGCAGAGCTGCAAGCTCCTGCCGGGCAGCATGGCAAAGGGTCCCGGGGGCAGTCAGGGGATGGGGGGGTGGAGATTTGGGGGTGGCAGTCAGGGGACGGGGAGGGTTGCAAAGGTGTGGGAGTCCCTGGGGGGCCTGCAGGGGATGGGGGTGTGGCTAGGGATCGGGGTGGTCGGATAGGCGTGGGAGTCCCAGGGGGCCTGTCAGGGGCTGAGGGTGTGGATAGGGGTCAGGGCAGTCAAGGGACAGGGAGCAGTGCAGTTTGATAGAGGGTGGAGTCCTGGAGGGCAGTTAAAGGGAGGGTTTTGGGGGGGATGTCAGGGGATAAGGAGCAGAGGGGGTTGGCTGGGTCAGGGGTACTGAGGCACGTAGTCAGGTGGTGGGAAGTGGGAGGGGGTGGATGGGGGCGGGGGCCTGGCTAATGGAGAGGCACAGCTTTCCCTACCCAGCCCTTCATACAGTTTCAGAACCCTGATGTGGCCCTCAGGCCAAAAAGTTTGCCCACCCCTGGCCTAGCTCAAGTGTGATCTGACACCTACTGAAATGGACTGATGTTTTAGCTGAATAGGGGCAGCAGGATCAAGGCCAGGGCATGGGAAGTCTCTTAAGATCCACGTCAGATCTCTCTACTTGTAAACTCTTCTGTGTTTGCCCCGTGCTTAGTACAAAGAGATCCCAGTCCAGGAATGGGGCTCCTAGAGGCTGCGTCAGTACAAATAATCATCAGTCAGAATTCTTTGACTGTATGAGGATATTATTGCATCTAGTGGGTATGAGGGAAATAAACATTCATAGGTCAAAAAAAGCAGGGAGGGAAAGATGCACTTAAACCATAGGAAAAAATATTTTCTAAGGATGGTCTTGAGCCTTCCAAACTCCCATACCCAGAATTCTATGAGGATGGATACAATGATTGTGTAGTTGCCCTTAATTCAGCCTCTCCATCCCTAGTCAATAATGCACTTGGGCCCAGATCCTCATAGATACTTAGGCACCTACTGAAATCAATTAAATCTATGGACGTTAGGCACCTTTGAGGATTTGGGAATTTCACACTTGCTTAACTTTGGCTATGCCTATATCTAATTGACTTAAATGGTTTGGTGGACAGGAATGGTCTTAAGTACTTGCTTAAGTGCTTTGGGGTTGTGAGACAAGATCGTCCAATGACCCCCAAACAAACCACTCAGTTCACATACCGAGAATTGCTGAGAGTTGCAGTCAAGCTGCTCCCCACAGATCATAATTAGCGATTAGCATTTTAATCAGCGTGCTGCTACCACTAAGTGAATGGGTGGAATATTATCCCTTCATTATGAGTAGCTCTCATGCCATTTGGTGTTTAGAATATTGCCCATGGTTACAAGCCACATGCTACATGGTGTAAAACACACACGCAAAGAATGCGTTCCCTTTCTTCAGCTAATGAGATGCTGTTCTGCTTTGCCTCATGAAACGGAATAACAAAGCATCTGAATGAGTAACACTTCATAGATCCCTTGAGATTCGAGTGCTGCGCCAAATCCTGCCCTGATACCCATAAGAAAAGATTTCCGTCAAATTCTTTTCTGCTTGGTAAGATCAAAGTGTTCTCACACACCAAGCCCACAACCGCTGATACATATTTCACGTGACACTCTCACGCAAGTGTTTCCTTTTCTGTTGAGACAACACAGTTATCCAGTGCCTGTCAGCAGGACCTAGCGGAATGATTTGAGCCATGTGTTTGCATTGCTAGAATTCAAAACTTTAGTTGTATTGTGGTGGAGGCTATAGGCCCCACCAGAGAGCTGGACTCCACTGTGCCAGGCCTGCCACAGGCCCTGGCCCAATGAGCATGCAGTCTGACTAGACAAAAACAACCAACCAGTGGATGAAAGCACTTATTAGCTCCATTTTCCAGTCTGGGAATGCTGGTACAGCAAGATTACAGGTAACATGCATTCGATGAAGTGGGTTTAAGCCCACGAAAGCTTATGCCCAAATACATTTGTTAGTCTCTAAGGGGCCAAGTACTCCTCAGTCTTAGAACTCAACTATGTGATTTAGATGCCTAAAGGCCAAATTATTAAAGGTATTGTGGCACCTAAGTATGCAGACAGCTAGCTACACAGGCGATCTTGACAAGCCTACTGGCAGCTAGCTGCATCTTTAGAGCCCTAACCATCTTAGAAAAATAAAATAAAATCAGGCCCTGAGGCTCAATGTCAAAAAAAGTCTTAGTTTTTAACTCGCTTTAGAGGCCTGGAATCCTAAATCAAAGTGGTTTTGAAACTTAGGTACCTAGATACTGCATTTTCAGCACTAAGTAGGATCTAAGTATCTTTGAGCAGCTGGGCCTAAGTGACATGCCGAAGGACAGGACCGGCTCCAAGTTTTTGGCCGCCCCCAAGCAGAAAAATTTCCCCGTGCCCCCCCCAGAAGGGGAGCGGTGGTGCACTTCGGGGAGGAGACGGAGGTGAGCTGGTGTGAGGGGAAGCAGTTTCTCTGCCCCCTCCCTCCAGTTTACTTCCTGCGCACTTCCCCACCGCCGCAGCTTCACCTCCACTCGCCCTCCTCGCCGCGCTCTAACACCGCCGTAGCTGGCACGTGCCCGCCCCCCCTCCCCCACTCTGTCCTATCTCTTCTCCCCTCTCCCTCTCAGACTTGCACAAAACATTCTGATTTTCACGCAGAAAGCCTGGGAGGGAGGAGAAGCGGGATGTAGCATTGTGTCAGGGAGGCAGGCGCAAGTTGGAGTGAAGATGAAACTGGGATGGGGCGATTCCTCTGCCCCCTCCCCCGGTTACTTCCTGGCGGCCCTCTCCATGCCCCCCACCCCACCCCACCCCACCCCACCCCAACCGCTGCAGCTCAGCTCTGCTCAGGGCTGGCTCCCAACTTTTTGCATCCCAAGTGAAAAAAAAGGCCACCCCTTGGAAAGTACTGCCCAAAGCACATGCTTGGAGCGCTGGTGCCTAGAGCTGGCCCTGCCAAAGGACAACCAGGATGGTGGTGACAGAGTCAGGAATTCCACACAGATTTTCTGCATTGGAACCAGCGCCTTAGCCACAAGCTAGACCATCCTTCCTTCCTGAGGTTTAGCGCTCTTTGATCCTAATGTTTGAAATGGTGCTGAACCAAAACCCCAGCGCCCAACGTGCTGATCCACAGACAGGGGTGAGTGCTGAATCTGACCCCGATGGAATGACAAGGAGCCCTGGATGTGAGCTCTCACCGAGCTTTGGGGTGGTCCCACTAGCTAACGGACACCAGCATTTCTTTATGCAGCAGTAGCAGTAGTGCTGCCTCATCCCTTTCTGCTCTTAGGCAGGGAAAGCCCGGACAGCGATACTAGGCATTGATCTGAATGCAAAGGAACTCAAGAGTCCTCGTCTTCAGTAAGGGGCAATGTACAGCTGCATTGCTGAGCACAGTCCCTAAGGCTCCAAACAGAGCACTGGACGCTGTTTCTATCTGGCCACCCTGGGCTTTATTTCTCCTCTGAGCCTCTAAGTTTTCTGAGACCATGTGTGCAGCCACACACTTGACACATGGCTTGGGCCAACAATCTCAGATGACCCCCTCAAGTATTGAACTCACAGGCCTGGATTTAGTAGGCCAGTGCTCAAACCACTGAGCTCTCCCTCTCATTCTGAAACATTAAAGTAATTATTACCTATGAGAGGAGGTGCTGGGATGACCTCCTATAATTACTTTAATGTTTCAGAATGAGAGGGAGAGCTCAGTGGTTTGAGCACTGGCCTACTAAATCCAGGCCTGTGAGTTCAATACTTGAGGGGGTCATTTGGGACAAAATCAGCACTTGGTCCTGCTAGTGAAAGCAGGAAGCTGAACTTAAGGACCTTTTGGAGTCCGGTATAGCTCCATATATTTTATTTTATTTTTACTGACAGCATACAGGCTGCTGGCGATTGGTATGCCTTGGCACAAAAGCCTTCTGAGGAAAGAGACACTCTGCAAAGGCATCTACCTGGAAGAAGTGCAGTTCAGATGAGGCGCCGGACCAGGGTTGTTACAGAGTGTGTATGTTCCAGCCCAGATGCTGCATTTCAGCAGTGGCAAAGGGAGTTCTAGCTTGCCACACATGCACCAGTGTAAGATTTTTTGCCAATATCTAAACCAGGGGTTGGCCACCGTTCGGAAGTGGTGTGCCGGGTCTTCATTTATTCACTCTGATTTAAGGTTTCACATGCCAGTAATACATTTAAACATTGTTAGAAGATCTCTTTCTAGAAGTATATAATATATAACTAAGCTATTGTTGTATGTAAAGTAAATAAGGTTTTTTAAATGTTTAAGAAACTTCATTTAAAATTAAAATGCAGAGTCCCCCCCAGACCGGTGGCCAGGCCCCGGGCAGTGTGAGTGCCTCTGAAAATCAGCTCACGTGAGCATAGGTTGCCTACCCCTGACCCAAACAAATGGATGAGAGCACTGATACTTAGAGGCTTGTGAGCCACAAGTAGCTCTTTACTGTGTCACCTGTGGCGCTTTGCACCACATGCTATTAAAACCCCATGAGATTTTAATTATTAACCAATCAGGCTGTTTTTATGATGTTATTAATCAATTAATTCATCGCCTTGCACTGAGTCATTAACTTATTTGCTGTGAGAAGAATATATATAAAATAGCTAGCACTATAGTAACTGAGGCCTAGTCTACACTACGCGTTTATACTGAATTTAGTAGTGTTAAACCTATTTAACCTGCACTATCCACACAACGAGGCCCTTTATATCGATAGAAGGGGTCTTTTAAACCGGTTTTCTGTACTCCCCCCCGAGAGGAGTAGCACTGAAATCGGTATTGGCCATGTCGGATTAGGGTTAGATGTGGCTGCCAAATCAAACGGTATTGGCCTTCACGGGAGGTAATCCCAGAGTGCCAAACAATCGTGACCGCTTGGAAAGCCATCTTGAAACTCGGATGCCTGGGCCAGGTAGACAGGAAAAAGCCCCGCGAACTTTTGAATTTCATTTCCCTGTTTGGCCAGCGTGGAGAGCTTCACCAGCACAGCGTGACCACAACAGGGCTCATCAGCACAGATTAGCAATGCAGTCTCCTGAGAATTCGAAAAAGAGCTCCAGCATTGGACAACACGGGAGGTACTGGATCTGATGCTATATGGGGAGAGGGATTCCGTGCAACAGAACTCTGTTCCAAAAGATGAAATGAAAAACATTTGAAAAAAAATTTCCAAAGGCCATGATGCAGAGAGGCCACACCAGGGACTCTGCAGTGCCAGAGTTGAAAGTTAAGCAGCTCAGACAAGCTTACCAGAAAACCAAAGAAGCAAACGGAAGGTCCGAGGCAGGACCGAAACATGCCGCTTCTAACGCTGAGCTGCATACAGTTCTAGGGGGGTCCCCCCAACCACTACCCCTGCCCCGTCCGTGGATCTGAGGTGGGTGGTATCTCAGCCTGCCTGAGGATTCTTGCGGACGGGAAGTGAGGAAGGAGATGAAGAGAGGACGAGCATGCAGAAGAAGCACACAGCCACTCCGTTCTCCCCAAAGCCAGGAGCTTTTTCTCACCCAGACGAATTACCCATCTGTGACAGACCCAGGCCAGTGGGGTGCAGGTAATCTGCTAGAGGGCAAATATACTGTCACTGGAATGGAGTAGTTTTTCTGTTTCCCTGAGTGATCAGAGCAGGGTCCGCACTAGAGTAGTCCAGGAACTTGCTAGAAACTAAATTAGGAGACAGGCTGATTAGAACACCTTGCAACAATCAAGGAGCCTAATCACGCACCTGGGTTTTAAAAAGGGCTCATCCAGTCAGATGGGGAGGAGCCAGAGGAGAGGAAGTGCAATGTGAGAGCTGGGTAGCAAGGGCACAAGACTGAGAGTGAGAGGCTGTGCTGCTTGGAAGGACTAAGGAATACAAGTGTTATCAGACACCAGGAGGAAGGTTCCGTGGTGAGGATAAAAGAAGGTGTTTGGAAGGAGCCATGGGAAGTAGCCCAGGAGTTGTAGCTGTCCTGCAGCTGTTACAGGAGGCACTATAACAGCTGAATCATTAGGGCCCTGGGCTGGAACCCGAGTAGAGGGCAGGCCGGTTCCCCCCAACCTCCACCTCCTGATAGACACAGAGCTGATCCAGGCTGTGGGGAGAATCACTGAGGTGAGCAAATTGCCAAAAGTGAGGACCCACCAAGATAGAGGAGAACTTGCACCTCCCAACCTCTAAAGCCACTAGCCCAGACAATGGAAGCCATGGGAAGTGACCTCTGGTGTGAGTGTACCTTTGTAAATATAAAACATGCTTTAAAACAAGCGTTTTGTTTAATAATTAATTGCCCTGGGACTTTGGATGCATTCCGCGCCAAGTCAGTGATGGAAAATTCTGTTAACATGTCTGGGGATGGAGCGGAAATCCTCCAGGGATCTCATGAAATCTCTCCTGGAGGTACTCGAAAAGGCGCTTTGCAAGAACGGTTCTTGGGACAGTGGCAGCTTTATTCCGTATCTCCATGGTAGACACTTGACCATGCCATGGCATATAGGCAAGTAATCTGGTATCATTGCATGACAAAGCCTAGCTAGTAGTCCGGTGATTGCTTGGGCAATGCAAGCAACCATCCGTTCTTATCTCAATTGTGTTATCCTCAGGAGAGTGATATCATTCAATGGTAACCTAGTTGAAAATTCAGAAGTTTAATAAGGGGACAGGACATGGCCATTCCTACTGGGGCTGTTTGCTGTCCGCTTAAAAGAAATCCCCTTCTTGCAGTGTAGCAAAAGCAGGGTGGGGGGGATGTGGCCACTGAGCTTGTTTTCGCCATTTGGCTAGCCAAGTGAATCTTACCATGCACCAGCCATGCGTGGGGGAGGGGGTGATTAGCAGTGAATCTTGCCATGATACCACGCGGCATGCGGTGCGGGGAGGGGTAAAAGCGACATCCCAGAGAGGATTGGATGGGGGTGGTTTCTGCTGCTGCATCTTAAACAGGAAAGAAAGCCAGCACTGAACGGGCTTTGCCTTGGTTATTTGGGAAAGGAGGCGCGTGGATATATGAAGGCTGCAGAAGCCGAAAGACAATGGCTTACCATGGCCGCATGAGAAAGCTGAATTCGCTGCCCGGACCTGCGTCTGTGAGATCTCTAACACCATGAGCCGCAGGCACTCAATATTAAGATGCAAAAGTGTGACCTTGTAGTGTGAAATCACACGTGCTATGTAAGGAAATTAGTGTTGTTCACCATGAAAGAGTATAAGCATTGTTCTGTAAAATGTATCTTTTAATACCTTTCTCCCTTTTTTCCCTCCCTCATGCAGCTGCAAATTTTTCAAGCCTCCCTATCTCAGATAAGGCGGCGGAAAAAAAGATGCGAGATGAAATGTTCTCAGAATCATGGGAAGTGACCTGCAATAAAGAGGCTTCATCTGAATGGAGTGGAGGAAGTTGGTATCAAATTAAGGAAAGATGCCAGTGAACGGTGAGGACAGGAGGGACCTGTAGGAGAGGAGAGACGCTCGAGATAGAGGTAGCGACAGGAGAGATCAGAGGTGGTGGGCAGGAAGATCAGCGGTGGCGGGATGCAATGCTGGGGCTGTTGCGTGAATCAAACTGACATCTCCAACGTCTGGTGGACCTTCAGGGAACAGCGAGCAGGATCAACAGAGTGCTGCTGCAGCCCCTGTGTAACCACACTCAACCTCTCAACATGTTCCAATGCCTCCTCCGCCCAGACGTGTAAGAACGCGTGGGGGAAGGGCTTCATGCACCCGCCACTCCACGGCCATGGGAACAGTCCAACCAAAAGGCTGTCATTCTTTGAAAGTTTTTAGTTGCCTTTCCTTCCCTCCTATCCTCCTCCCCAAACTGCACCTGGGCTACCTTTGGTCAGTTTTTCCTCCTCTTTTTAAGAATGAATTAATAAATAATACATGATTTTTAAATGATAGTGACTTTATTTCCTTAGAAAGCAAGCTGTAATCGAAGCGGGAAGGTGGGTTTCTCTACAGGGAATGAGTCAATCGGGGGTGTGGGGGGTCATCAAGGGGAAACAAACACAGCAGTCAGACTGTACCCTGGGCCATGATGAAACTCGTTTTCAAAGCGTCTCTGAGCACACCGCTTCCTGGTGTGCTCTTTAATCGCCCTTGTGTGGCTGTGCATAACCAGCAGCCAGGTGATTATTGCCTCAGCCTCCCACCCCGCCATAAAGCACACAGCAAGCAGCAATAACAATGGGACATCGATTTGCTGAGGTCAGAGCGAGTCAGTTATGTGCACCAGCGCGCCTTTAAATGGCCAAATGAACATTCTAACCACCATTATGGACTTGCTTCAGCCTGTAGGCTGAACAACTTGACCACTGTCCAGCTGCCTGTGTATGGCTTCATGATCCATGGCATCAAGGGGTAAGCTGGGTCCCCAGGATATAACTAAGGCATTTCAACATCCCCAACTGTTTTTTTGGTCTGGGAAGTAATCCCTGCTGGAGCCATTTAAACAGAGTAGTGTTCCTGAAGATGCAAGCGTCAGGAACCCCTTCCCAGCCATCCCACATGGATGTTGGTGAAACGTCCCTTGTGATCCCCAGTGCTTGCAGCACCATTGAAAAGTACCGCTTGCGGTCTACATGACTGGGTGGCCCCGGTGCTTCAGTGCCAGATAGGGATATGGGTTCCATCTATCGCCCCACCACAGTTAGGGAATCCCATTGCTGTAAAGCCATCCACTATGACCTGCACATTTCCCAGAGTCATCTTTCATAGCAGGCAGCTTAATGATTGCTTTGGCTACTTGCATCACAGCAGCCCCCACAGTGAGATTTTCCCACTCCAAATTGATTCCCGACCTGACCGGTAGCTGTCTGGTGTTGCAAGCTTCCAGAGGGCTATTGCCACTCGCTTCTCAAATGTGAGGGCTGCTTCATCTTGGTATTCTGGCATTTCAGGGCAGGGGAAAGCAAGTCACAGAGTTCATGAAAGTGCCCTTAACACATGCAAAAGTTTTACAGCCACTGGGAATCATCCCAAACCTGCAAATTATCGCGTCCCACAGTCTGTGCTTGTTTCCTGCGCCCAAAATCGGCATTCTATGGCAGAGAACCTGCCCTAATACCAGCGAGGATCTCCAAAGCCACAGGAGCCTGCGGTGGGTGGAGAGATGTCGGTGTCAATGTCCTCATCACTCTCGACACCGTGTTGCAGTAGCCGCCTCCTCCTCGCCGGTTTTTGCAGGTCCGGGTTCAGCAGTAGGCTGCACGAGAATGCGCGAGGTGTTTCCAACGTCCACGGATTGTGGTCCTTGACTGAGGCAGAAGTCTGATGCTTGCTGTGCTATGGCGGTTTGCACAGTCACCAGAAAAAAGGTTGCGAAACGGTTGTCTGTTTCTTTCACGGAGGGAGGGGTGAGGCTGTACCCAGAACCACCCGCGACAATGTTTTTTGCCCTATCAGGCACTGGGATTTCAACCCAGAATTCCAAGGGGCGGGGGAGACTGAGGGAACTATAGGATAGCTATGGGATAGCTACCCACAGTGCAACGCTCCGGAAATCGACACTAGTGTCGGTACATGGATGCACACCACCGAATTATTGTGCTTACTGTGTCCCCGTGCACTCAAATTTATACATCTGTTCCCAAAAAACAGTTTCTGTAAAATCGGAATAATCCCGTAGTGTACACGTACCCTGAGACAATGCTTTCACATGACTGTGGCTCTGTTGGGTAATGTTGAGTGGTAATTGGGCTCCTGAACCACTGAGATCTTAGCATCAATGGATTTGCATTTGTGTATCAGAGGGGAAAGGGGTCCAGGGCACTCCCTTCCTTTCAGAATGCACTGCACTGAATGACAGTGAAATCCGTCCTTCTTGTGGGATGGGTAGACTGTTAATGCTCCAGGATGAGAGAACACACGTTTGTTAAGAGCTGTAGGATGCTTCTTTGATGCAAGGCGCTAGGAACATATTTGTTAAAAAGCACTATTTATTAATAGGAAAGCAGACATCATTGTGTGCAGGGCAGAGGAACCGGAACTGCCCTAGGTTTAGGGCAGCTCAGCGGACTCCAACCCCTCTGCTTTGGAAAGATTCTGATTACTCCCTGATGCGCTATCTAGGGGCAGATCTACACTTCTGCTTAAGTTGATCTAACTTATGTAGCTCAGGGGTGTAATCCCCCACTCACACACACACACACCCCTGAACGATGCGAGTTTTGTGCTGTCCGCACTGGCGCGATCTCGACAGGCGACGCTCCCCCATCACCATTGTGAGTCTTCACCAGACGCGACACATCAGCGCAACTGTGCCAAGGTAGCGCCTTCATTGCCTTATATTCATTAATGGATTTTTATTCCTACAAGGCTTTTGCTCACAGGGAGGGGAGGATTAGTCCCATTTTATGGACAGGAACTAAGGCACAGATTACATTAAGGGAGTCAACCCAAGTCATACACGAAATCTCTGGGTGAACTAAGCCTTGAGGCCAGGTCTGTTTGAGTCCTAGTCCAGGCCCTTATCCACTTGACCACTCTGCCTCCCTTTGCTTCCCTGAATGAAGGGAAGTGGGAAATGCAACTACTGCCATTTAAGGGCCAACCTAATGAACAATAATTCCTTGTCCCTATGTTAGATTTTAGGAAAGGTTTCAAAGGACAGAAATGCCAGCACCTGTGTCTCCAGCCCAGGGCCTGCAAGCTCTATCTCTCTTCCATTCTCACCTCCTGACTGGCCCTTAACAGGGTGGAGGTGCCTGCGATTGGAAGAGCCTGGATTCAGTGAATTCAGCCCGCAGAGCATGCGGATACAAGCAGGGAAGGGTTGGCTCTAACTTTTTTGCTGCCCCAAGCAAAAAAAAAAAAAAAAAGAGCGCTGCCCGGCTTAAAACACCTCCCTCTCGTTGAACGCCACACCACTCAAGCCCCCACCCCCCCGAAACCCACCGCCCAAGGACCCCACCTCCGAAATAGGCACGCACCACTGAACCCCCTGCTCCTGCTGGAGCGCTGTGCCATGCCGCTCAAGCCCCTGCCCCACCAAGCACCGCCGCCACCCAAGCCCCCCATCCCCCCAAGCGCTGTGCCACGCTGCCCAAGCCCCTGCCCCCACAAGCACTGTGCCCGCCCAGGCCCCACCCGTAGCCGTGCTGCTGAAGCCCCTGCCCCCTGAGCCAATGTGCCAAGCACGCGCCAGCCCCTGCCCACCGAGCGCGCACCCCAAAGTCCCTTCCGCCCCCCCAAGCATCTGTTGCCACAGCCGCCCAAGCCCCCGCCTCCGAGTGTCTATGCCACTGGAGCCCTCGCCCCCCGAGTGCCATGCTGGCCCAAGTCCCTGCCCTCTTGAGTGCCGCTGAAGCCTCCTGCACCCCAAGCACCATGCTTGGCGAAGCATCTGTGCCACCCGAGTGCCGTGCTGCAAGCCCTTGCCCCGCCCCCAAGCCCTGCCAGCCAACAAAAAACAAACAAACCAAAAACCCCTCCAGCACCGCCCGGCCGAACCAAAAAAATAAAACCAAAAAACCCAAGCGCCCACCCCGCCCCAAGGTGCCGCCCCGAAGCCACGTGCTTGGTCGGCTGGTGCCTGGAGCCAGCCCTGAATCAGGGGATGCAGACAAGCTTTTCAATGTCATGCCCTGGCAACTCTCCAGCTGTCTGCACACCTGCCTGGCAGGGTAGTGAGCCTGATTCTCAGCCCCTCAGTTTGTGCACTGAGAAGAAGGAATGGGGGGGTGGGGAGGGTGCGCTCCCTGTGTTTTAGGGCCATGCAGGGGCTTGTCTGTATTTTAAACCAGATTCTCATCTTGTTGACACCAGTTTTGCATTGGTACTATCTCACTGCAGTTAATTAAATAAACAAGCCTATATCTTTTTTTTTTCTTAATTACTGAACTATTTCAAGCTTCACAAAATTTGAAGGATTTTGGAGGTCTTTAGACTCGGTTATTCTACATGCAGCTGTACGTCTGTCTGTGTCATTTATCCCCTCACTAGTCATTCTTATTTTTAATTGGTGTGGCTATGGAAAGGAAAACAAGCCTTATTTTGTTGACTCACTTGACAGTGTGCCAGGTTCCTAAATTAGACACAGTCATATTGGCTCATCTTCAAATTCCCATTTCCACGTTGTGCATGCCAAGGTACCAGGGCAGATTCTTCCAGGCCTTTATAAAATAAAGAGCAAGGCTCTGCTTCTGATAAACGAATACAGAACAGAAGGCGGCAAACAGTGAATATTTCTGGCTCTGAAACTAAATTCCCGTTTAAGATTTTACTGTTTTCCACCCCAATGCTCCTGAAAATCATGCACAAGTTGAGGTGACAGAGAAGTTAGCACTTGAGCGCTAGAAAAAAGCTCTTATTCTATCAGATGATGCATGAAATAGCATTACCATCAAGCCTATTATAAGAACCTCTCCAGCTATCTCCAGACACCTGCCAATGGGATTAACAAGACTCTTAACTAGCCTTCGACTTTGAATGTTTTTGTACTTTCATGCGGGACTGAAAACTGCATGGTTAAAAGAAGAGTTTTAGACTAGTACAAGGTGCCCTGGAAAGAATTGTGAGGCTTTGCATCATCTCTACAAAGACATGGAAAGGTGCCATTCTCCCATGGCACATGGATCTAAAGAGATGGGCGAAGATGGGTACCAATGGGCTGCAGAAATAATCCAATGATATTGTAGGGGAATGTTGTCTTATTGAACTCAGCAGCAGAACTGAAAGATGAGGCCCGTTTACCCAATAACAGTGATCGTGTGCCAGATTCTGTTCTCACTTGGACTAGTGTCAGACCTGAGCAATTCCTTTAACTACAACCGGGCTTTGGGTCTCTGCACTCAATAATTGAAACTTTGGGTCTCTGCTGTTTGGATCATGTTGAATGAGAAGTTGCACGGAGAGTCTACAGTTAAAGGCAATTTCCCGGAATCCACCTTTCCACCGGCAGCCCCACAAATGTAGCAACCCCTCCTTCCTCTGACTAGCCAGGTGGTATTTCCACCGGCAGCATGTTTTTGTCCTACACAGTATAGATTACAAATTCCATGGGCCAGGTGCTTAGTCCAGAGTCTTGGCTGGAATAATATAGTGAAACCAATGCACCAGCTGAGTCTTTACCATGTACAAAGAAGAATGCCGTAGCCAATGGAGAATGTAGTGAAAGTGGAACAATACTAAATAATACTCAAAGGCACCCAAGCGCAAATAATTTGAGCAGGACACTGCACTTTACACGCCACTTATGACAAAAGTGCAATGGGAATCTTTAATAAATCCAAACTATCCAAAACATTCAGCAAGAGTCCCTCTAATACCTCAGTTAAAGAGCTGACCCATGTGTAGGTTACCCTGGGAGGTCTCCCCTCTACAAACTTACCATGTTTAGCCTTTGAGATGTGACATACTGTACCTTGGAGACCTGAAGAAGGGCTGTGTGTAAGATTGAAAGCTTGTCTCTTTCACCAACAGAACTTTGTCCAATAAAAAATATTACCTCTCCCATCTCCAATTCCCTTTTGCAGATGACATAAGAAGGATGCTATTGTTGAGTATGTCTCACAGCTGTGAAATCTGTTTCACCTACATTGTACACAGCAGTTCATGCTCATACGGAATAATTGAATTTGTTCCTGATTAATGCCAGACAACTTTTTTTTGTTGAAAAACAAAGTTTTATATATGTATATATAAAATCTGAACCATTTGTTTTGTTTCATTTTGGCTATTGAATTTCTTCTGTTTTTTGCTTTTATAAAATTCTGAACTATTTCATGAAAATCTTCCTGAAAAATTAAAAAAAAATTCCTTTTCACTCAAATATTTTACAGAAGTTGGGCACGGTGGTGCACACCTGGAATCCCAGATACTTGGGAGGCTGAGGTTGGCGGATCACTCAGGGGTTCTGGGCTGCAGTGCACTTTGCCAGTTGGGTGTCCAGTGCCACTGACCAGGCCAGTGGGTGGCTGAAGAACTGGCTAGAATGACACATATGACGTTTTGCAATTGGTGCTCTCTCTGTGAGGGCTGATGGACCAACTGATCGTGGTGGTTCTACATGAAAAAAATCTTTTCCAGGCCAGTTCTCTTCTGGTCCACCATTTTACTAACCATAAAACCACAGCGCATGAACATTTTTAGATTTTAAAACATACTGGTCAAGACCAGCACGAGTACTAAAATGTATGAATACACACACCGTGTTGCTGGGAGGCTCTAAAAAAGGTGCTCTGGGAATATTGAGCATGATGCACTTTTGTTTAGAAATGTGAATTTTTACAAACTTCATGAGGAGGATCATTATTAATGTGTAGAAATTTTAATTAACATTCGAGATACCTGTAGGTTAGCTCTGGACGGAAACCAGTGTAAAATTCCCTTGCTAATTAAATTCGACTGAATATTTCCTTCACCTGAAGACTCAGATGTAGATCTTGTTTGTCAAATCCCTTTCAGCCAAATAACCACTCAACTAATTTTAAATTAAATATCTTATTCAGGATTTGAAAGCATTCTTCCTCCCGAGGGAGTCGTAATTGTCTGGTATTACAGTATCCTCTGGGGAAATGTTCCTGACCCTGCCGGCTGGCAAAGTAACATTCCTTTAAGGGAAAGTTGTTGGCTTGAAAGTCTTGGAACATGGCACCCTCCATTTATCTGCATGATAGAAACCCAAGCAGTGCAACTTTATTCCACATCATCAAAGCAATATATCTGGACCCTGCCTTGGAAGGTCAGAGTCCATGGTTCATTCAGTCGCTCACTTCCTGCGGTGACATCATTCGTGGCAGCCAATGGTGATCAGGAGATCCACACAGAGGTAAACAGGAAACTGGCTGAAACTATTTTGAGACCATTTATTTTGCAAAGATCAGCCAAGCAGTTCATGTAGTGCACTAGCAGCTAGGATCCAGCTTCAAAATGATGATCTAGAGGGGGAATTTTCTATAGACTATTATAGATTCATAGCTTTTCAAGGCAGAAAGGACTGTTATGATCACCTAGTCCAGTGTTTCTCAAACTGGGGTTGCCGCTTGTGTGGGAAAAGCCCCTAGCGGGCCGGGACAATTTGTTTACCTGCCCCGTCCACAGGTCTGGCTGATCGCGGCTCCCACTGCCCGCGGTTTGCCACTGCAGGCCAAAGGTGGCTGCTAGACGCGGCGGCCAGTAAGTCCCTCAGCCTATGCCAATGAAGTTATACTGCTATCATAAGTGACCCCAGTCCTGATCAGCCCCAGAGACCAGTTCACCACAAGAGCTCAGCTCCTGGAGCAAATCTCTCACACTGTTTGAGAGCATTCAGATCTGAAGTTCAGGGTCAGTCCATTGTAGAGACCCCAGACCACGAAAGTTGAGATATAGATCTAGAGTTAAACTACCCCAGCCTTGGGGGTGTTTGAACCAAGGTACGGATGTAGGCTCCCCTCTATTTGCCACACAGTTACCAAGTACTGAGTCTACATAGCACCTTCCTTCTCCAAAAAGTGTAAAGATGGCAAAACTGTGAGGCACTGAGAGGGAAAGTGCCCAATGTCACAGTGGAAATAAATGTCAGAGATGGAATTAGAATTCCAGACTCTCGATTAGACTCCCAGACCAACAGCTCTCCAAATTTTCTCATGTTTTGGACAATGTCCATGGAGCTATCCTCAAATTCCTACCCACATGCCTCAGTGTGGAGAACCCACTTGCTTTCTACTAGGTCCAAATATCAACTGAAACCAGGCTGAGCTCTGCCTCCGGTGCTGCACTGCATCCTCCAATGGGAGATGGGTGGGCAGCTGGGGGAGAGGGGTGGGATTTCCTGCCATATTCCTGGCCTACCAAGGCTGTAGGGATGGAGGAGCCAGCTCCTCCTCTCTGCTCCCTAATCAATCAGACCTTGTGGGAAGCAGAGCTAGCTGTTTCACATGCCTGCCATGTGGAGTGGGGCTCCATACTTTCAAAGACAGCAGTGTGTTTGTGGACGTCTTCCACCTTCCCCATCTGCTTTCTTGCTATGACTCTAATATGTGACAGCGTATGAAAAAGGAACAATCAGGGCACTATTAAGGGAGGTAAGATGATGATAAACTCGTTTTATTGTGATGTATGTGGCTACTTAGTTCCACCTCCCTCATTTGGTGTCTATAAAATTCTATAAGCCAAATCTTCAGCTGACATAAACTGGCAGAACTGCACTGACTTCAAAAGGGCTACACCAATTTACATTAGCTGAGAATCCGGCTATAGGGCTAGGTCATACTGTCTCCTGGATGTCTGCAGCCACCACGGCTTTCACTTCTCTTGACAATTTTTATTCTGTCCTCCTGTGTGTTTGCTACCATTGTCGAATGTTGGTGTCACCTGATCAGGGTTGAACTTATGATCGGGAGACACCCAACAGGGAGCAGCCAGGCAGCGTGCAGAGAGGACAATCGCTTTATCTTTGGTTGACTGATCATGAAAGCCTTTGGGAAACCACAGAAGTGCCTTGAACAGTGTTTTGGTCATCTGCAACTCTACCATGGACCATCAATGGATGGGTCATCAATGATTCATGAAATGCAGTTTGTTGTTTTTGAAGTTTTTCCTAAAATTAACACAGTTTGCACATTTCTCTTCCTTCCTTCCTTCTTCCTCTGGGATAACAGAATATTATATTTGAGAACCAGTTCTCTAGACCAGACCTACACTCTTCAAATAGCATCCTGCACTGCTTGCACTTCATTATTTTGTGCGGTGAGTGAATGTTAACCTTCTAGATCATAATTCATTTCCTTTATTCTTTGCCTATTGCACAAGTCAGCATTTTGCCGAAAGAAAACTCAGTGTGCCTGAGACAGAAGACAAGTCTCCTGCATCCAAAGAGGAATAAATCTCTTCCCTGTTGATTTTGCTATGCACCAGAGTTCTGTACTTGCTTTGGGGACAGTCATGACGGTCATGGTGATATGTGCAGACAAACAGTAAGTCTCCAGAGTGATATTGCTTTAATCACTTCACTGAGTAAGGAAATCATGCTGCAGTAAGTTGTCATATCAGTAGCTCAAGAGTAAAAACCAGTGAAGCAAAACTTAGTACACGGGAAGATACTGCTCCTTTATGCAAGAACTTTTCTAATCTAATGCCTAGTTTTTCAAAGTTAGCATCTAATTAGGCTACTCAGTCACGACAACTAAATGGGAAGTAAATGAGTCACTGACCCAGGCGTGTTGAATCATGCATTGCCCCATGGGAAAGAAGAAGGGAGATTTTCATATGTTATAATATATTGAGTGATCTGCAGCAAGTCAACATGAAAGATTAGAAATTATATGAAGAAATCTCCCTGGAAGGATTCAATCCTGCAGGGATACAGAGCAGGCTTGGGTATAGAAGCTGCCAATCATATTGAGGATGGTCTCTGCTTGCTCCTGCTTCAGCAAGATGGATAATCCATCTTGCTCAGCAAATCATGAGGATCTGCTAAATTATAGCAGGGCTGCTAAAGTGGCCATCAGTCTAATTCAGAGGGTCCTTTATTAGTTTACCCTTCATGCCTTATGGATGCTTAGGCAGGGCTTGCTCTGCACAAATAGCCAATCCTTATGGCTTCAGTGTTTGAAGTGAGATGCTTCTGCAGTATCTCTGCATTCCCAGTGAGGTATCTAAAAAGAAAGCCATGTTGCATTTTAGACAACAGTTATGTGGAATGAATCCAAGGGCCATGTCATCAGCAGTGACTGAACACCAAAAATACAATGGTGAAATCCAGACTCTACCAAAGTCAATGGGAGTTTTCTCACTGATTTCAGATGAGCTAGGACAGGGGTCGGCAACCTTTCATTAGTGGTGTGCCAAGTCTTCATTTATTCACTGTAATTTAAGGGTTTGTGGGCCAGTAATACATTTTAACAAGGTCTCTTTCTATAAGTCTATAATATATAATTAAACTATTGTTGTATGTAAAGTAAGTAAGTTTTTTTAAATGTTTAAGAAGCTTCATTTAACATTAATTTAAAATGCAGAGCCCCCTGGACTGGTGGCCAGGACCTGGGCAGTGTGAGTGCCACTGAAAATCAGCTCTCATGCCGCCTTTGGCACATGTACCATAGGTTGCCTACCCCTAGGCTAGGATTTCATCCCAGGTCTTTACCCCCTGAGGTAAGCGTAATTCCATTAGCTGTCAGCAGGCACTCTGGGAGCAGAAACCAGAGATATGATCACCTGGACTAAGCCAACGTATTGCAAACAAACAGCGAGACTGCCAAAAAGATGCACATTTAATAAGCTGCAGAAACAATTCTCAGGCCGGGGCCAAAGCTCTCCAGGCAAACTGCACTAGGTTTTGCACTGTGCTTTCCAGAATGCCTAAGGCTTGCTGCTGAGCACTCCCCTACATGGTGCCATTGTGGAATGAGGTTTGTAGCACTACAGTGGCTGCACATCTCAATTAAATGCATTCAGGTCACACAACTCTGCCCAACCCCACTGACACTCCTCTCGCACTCCTGGATGTAAGAGATGTCAAGTCGGGCTCAATATAGGGCGGGAGACCTGTACCCTGCTTAAGACACACGGGGGCCAAGACAATCAGTTTACAAAAGGTGAAACTCCAGCTGGATGTACATGCCACTCTCTCATTAATATAAATAACCATCCAGGTGCTCCTCAAGGTGGAATTTGGCTGTAAGACTGCAGGCAGACTGAATCCATTCAGGCCTACAACCAAATCCACAAATATCATTAGGACACAATCTCTCGACGCCCCCCTCACCACCACCACACACACAAACTCTCTCTGAAGTCAACTTGATCTTTACAAAAGCATTTTATATGAGCATTTCCCAAAAGACAGAATCTAGTCATCTTGACACCCATTCCTAGGCTGGAAAACTAGCCCACATTGTCGCTTGTAGAGAAAGATATCTGTGGCAGAGGACAGAATTGAACCCTGGTTTTCCCAAGCCAGTGGTCTAACCACCCGCCATCCTTCCTTTTCTTTCCTTCCATTTCTTTTTCTTATGATCATAAATCACCGTGTTTGATGAACATTTGGACCAGAACTTTCAGACCCTGATAAGACTCAGGCTCCAAAATAAAAACAAAGAAAGAGGGTCAGAGAAATAATGCATCTTGCAAAAACATTCCTTGTCGCTGCTGCCTCCTTAATTAGAAAATTAGGATTAATCCCTTTTCTCTGCTCACTGTTTTATCCTGTGTCTTTAGAGCTAATCTTATGCAATTAGCACACTGGCAAAGGTCTGTCAGTGCAGCTCTCTCGTGACATTCCCAAAGGACAGTCCATCCAGAGAGTCTCTCTGAAAAACATCAGTCAAAGGTGACCAGAGAATGTACTCTGAGAACCATGGATACCCACCAATTGATGTGCACAGTTCTCAGTGACATAGCAGGAGCTGTGCATACATATGTTAAGGGTTCCATGCACTACGGGCCAGATCTCCGCTGATGCAAATCAGCATAACTCCATTGATATATGTGACTGCAAACTTCATTGGAGATCTGCAAATTTATTCCAACTGAGGATCTGGCCCTCTGGCTCTGATCTCAAGCCTATTGAAGTCAATGTGAGTCTTTCCATTAACTTCAATAAGCTGTAAATCAGGCCTCGTGTCCGATTAAAGACTAGTAGGGTGAGTTACTGGTTATTCTTTGGAACAGTAAAGATTTTGGCATAATTATTTTCTGTTTCATTTATGCAGAATATGTTTCCCTCTTTGATTTATTTTTGCTTTGCTATCGAAACGTCAAGGTGATAAAGTTAAGAATCTTTGCAAAATTACAATGGAACATACTATTTGAGTGTGCATAAGAGTTTAATAATGGCAAAGAGAAAAAAAATCAAACAAACAAATCTAGTCTAAGAGAAACAGTCCTTTAAATAATACATTTATGGGACTAACTGACAACTTCAGCAGTGCCAGCAAAAATGAATTTAAAATAGCCTTCTGCTTAAAGTTTGTAAGTTTAGATGTGAGCTGAATGGGAAAAAAGACTACTAGAAAACTCATGAATATTTCTAATTTATATGAATACATCCTAAAATAGCTGATGAATGTAACCAAAAGATGGTGCATGAACTGCTGCCCTTCGTCTGCTTTATTTAGTTTGTAATATTATTTCTTTGTTACCAGAGGCAGGAAAATTAAACTCTGTTTAGTTTGTGAGGCAGATTGGTTTCATCATTAGTGCAAAAAGGACAAGATAGAGAGCTATGTTTAGTTCAGTGAGGGTGAGTTCTAGGATTCTTTTACAAGACTGGGAAAGAAAGGGGAAATTGTTGCTCTATTAAAGTCAATGGCACAGTTCCTGTAACAATCTTATCAGTAACTCACCATGATCTCAAACACCACACTTAGTGTTTGCTATGCTCCCTCAATGGATGATTTAGGTGCGTCTTGAAATACAGCTGAGTATGCAACAGAGCCAAAGGAGACTGGTAAGAGAGAGATGCCATCACTTGTGCCAGTGGTTTGCTGAAATGGCACTGTTTAGGGCTGTGAGAGCTGTTAATTGGAAGGAAACGCATCAGCTGGGTAAACAGAAACATTAGGACATGAACTGATTTCTCTGATCATTGGCCCAACTAGAAATTTGCTGCTTGGTTACCAAGTTGATTGGAGCTTTATAAAGATCAGAGAGAGCTAGATCATGTTACTTTAGATCAGAGAATGTTTGCAGTGTTCTTGTAGCCATATAGGTCCAATAAAAGATATCATCTCACCCACCTTGTCTCTGTCAAGAACAGAGAAGATGATTAGACAGATGGAACACTTTAGATCAGAGACTGTGTCAATAATTATAGATAATGTTCTATCCCTTTAGCTGAGAGTAGATACGGAATCCTGATTCTCAAACCTGTGTTGTAATTAGACCTGTTGAAAGTTTTCAGGTAAATAAAGTTTCAGAAAATACTGATTACATGGAACTGAAATGTTCTGCAGTAACAAATCCATTCCATCAAATCTGGCCAGCCTCTCTGCCTGGTGGTTTCCTGCCTGCCTGGGCACCCTGCCTCACTGGGTAGAGGTTTCCAGGGGCTGTCCACTTCCTGGGGAGTCCAGCACCCAAGAAAGCAGCTCCCTGAAGAGTTGAACAGCTGGGAGTAAGATGAAAAAAATTGTTTCAGTTCTCCCATATTGGAATTTTCTTCCAGAAAAAAAATAGTTTTTGACATTGCATCCTGATTCGGGATTCATTATTTTCCAAAAATCAAAATTGTCCATGGGAGGAAAGTTTCATTGGTCAGCTGTCTCTAACTGCAAACACTAGACTACATTACCTTACAGTGCCACAAACATTGACACAAAAAGGCTTTCCCACTGCCGGTAGCATCTTACATACTTGCACTCATTTTAGTGTGGTGTAACTGGTTACACAAGGAGGCAATCAAAAATCAGATGCCAGAACGTTGAAACATGGTCTGCCTGGTTCAATGGCTTTAAGAAAGTGCTTCACCCCCAGCATGATTCAAAATGCTTGTCTCCTTCAGTCACAACTAAGCAAAACCTCGGGATTCTAATCATATTTATCTGTCCAGTCTCTCTCTCAAAGTCACTTTACAACGCCAGTAGAAAATCTTAAAAAATAATGGACATGTCAAAATTAATGTAATGAATTAACATTATGCATACAAAATGTGCCAAATTGGCACTTCAAAATTAATTTTATGAGCAGGGTTCTGCCAAGCTGCTTGGAAACCTAACTGGGAAATAACGTAAGTAACACAGTGTTTGTGGGTGCTCATGTCTGAAAGGCAGATGTTTTTCAATCCGTAGTATTTGGGAAATGACTCCAGGGCAGAAATTCTCCATTAATTCCAGATACTCTACTCATGTGGGATGCTATTCGATTTTGTGTTGCTGCGGTTTTATGCCAGTTTCAGTCCAATGATTTTGCTGGAGTTGAACCAATGTAAAAGTGGAGTAAGAGTGTGGTGAATCAGGCTCCATGATGCTCATTGTATCCTCTGGGGAATGTTCTCTACAACTACAAGGGATAAGAAAACTAAATTAGATTGTAAGCTCTTTGAGGCAGGGATTGGCTTTTAAATCTCTTTTTTGCAGAGCCTAGCACAGTGAGGTTCTGGTCCAGGACTCAGGCTCCCAGCTACTACCACAGTACAAATAAATAAATTAATAGCTTGGCTAACACAACACAAACCAGAACCCTTAATAAACCTTTTGAGAGAGGCTGGTCTTGTGGTTCAGGGATCGGACTGGAACTTGTGTGATCTGAGTTTAATTATGAAATCTGACACAAGCTTAGAATCACAGAATCTCTGGTTTGGAAGAGACCTCAGAAGGTCATCTAGTCCAACCCCCTGCTCAAAGCAGGACCAACATCCACTAAATCATCCCAGCCAGGACTTCGTTAAGCCAGACCTTAAAAACCTCTAAGGATGGAGATTCCACCACCTCCCTAACTTCCTGTGTGATTTTGGGCAAGTCACTTAGGCTTGCCTACACTGTCCCACAGTTTGGACTACAGGAGTGTGAATAGCAGTATGCACTGAAGTACTGTGCGGTCAGTAACTTCTCCCTGTGGCTGCTACAGGTGCAAGCTAAAAGGTTGCTGCATCGCATTGATACAGTCCTGCTTCAGAGGACTACATTAATACGAACTAGGAATTTTGTAGTTCTCACCAGCAGTGTCCACACTGGGGAGTTACAGTGCACCACTTTGGTATGCACGAATATTCACACACCCCTAGTCCAAACTGCGGGGCAGTGTAGATAGGCTCAGTCTCTCTGTGCTTCAATGCGAGCTCTTAAATGGGTTCTTTTCTCCCATCCTCGATCTATGTCAGCCACTATGGGCTTAACTGTGACATTGTCACAGCCCTAAGTGAGGGGCCGGGTAGCGGGATTATGACAGGAGCAGATGGGGAGAAGATTATGACAAGATCGGAGCCAATAATGGATTTTTTTTTGGTTCAGGGGCCAAATTGAACAATATAGATGATATATATTTGCTTTGAGTTGACTCAAAATGATTTTTTGTTTTGTTTTTTCCCTCTCAAAACAAAAAACAAACAAAAACGCAAACAATATGCAAAAACCTTCCATTTAAGATTGAACAAAATATTTCATTCCACCCAAAACCTTTTTTATGTTTAGTTTTCAGGTGTTTACCTTTATTTAATAAATCTAGCTAAATTTCTAGACTAAAACTTTCTAGATGAAATGCTGAATTGTTTCACTTGGAAAATGTCAAAATGGAATGTTTGGACTTTTTCTCACTTTTCTGTCTCTCTTTTTCCTCCCCGGCTGGAAACTATTTGCTGAATTTAATCCCAAACTTTTATTTTTTGGGGGTGGGGAGGTGGGGGGAAGGTGTGTGTGAAAAGTCTTCATCCAAAAAAAAAAATAAAATAAAACGTTGCCCAGCTCGACTTGTGACGCCTTTATTTCCTTTCTAAAACATTCCCTTGTGACGCCCTCCCTTGCTCCAGCAGAAAAAAGAATCTGCCTCAGCCTTATGCATGGCCTCTCATTTATGCCAGCTCAAGGGTGCTAGCCAGCATGTTGTTGGGAGAAGACTTGGCTGCACCCACTTCCTGCCCCTAATGACCTACTCCTCACCCACCTGCATAGTGCGGCTGGGGAGACTAGCACCATCACAGAGGGCATTCTCCCCTTCACTCCTCTGCACTGCTATCAGCAATATAGGGAGCCCACGAAGGGCATATTTATACACCTGTGGTCCTGGTCCTCTGCATCGGCTTGTAGCCAGGGTCATGACTATGCCCTTAGACGGTGTGCTCTTCAAGGCAGAGCTACTTGGCACAATGGATCCCAATCTCATCTGGAGTCTCAAAGGCCCAGATTCTGAAAGGTATTTAGGTGCTTCACTTCAACTGATTTCAGTGGGAGTGAGGTACCTAAATACCAGTCAGGATCTGAACCTCCGCGTAATGCCAATAATAAACAAAAGCCTGGAAGAATCTACAGAGCCCTTGATGAAAGGCGCTAAAGACGCAAGGATATAATAACCGAGAAGAACAAAGAAACAACACTAACACTCCCAGTCAAACCAAGGGAAGAGGAGGTGATATAGGCGTGAGGGGGTGGGGAGGATTTTGAATAGATCCTTACACTCTGACAAACCTGCTTTAACACCACAAGCGTAGGATGCTTGCGGGTGTCAGATCATCATCTGTGAAAGATAGAAGACTCAATATCCTAATGAGTTTCTGAAAATGGGGCTGAAATTAAAATGAGCACTGACTGTGAGTGATGATTTGTTTTCTGTTTATTTCCCTCCTAAAACATTCACTGACATGTGGAACTTAAGAGATAAAGCTCACTCTGTGTTTATGATCTGTTTTGGGGAGGGACCCCAAACCAACAACTCCCCCACAAACACGCTTCTTTAATGGCTTCTAAATAAATTCAGTATTGGCTTAAACTATTAGAGGAAGTTAAACCACAATAATTAGGACATTAAAATACTTTGTGCATTTCCAGTCACTGGTTTATTGCAGTTCTGGAGCTTTTCCAAGGAACAATAATAGCATGAATACATTAGAATGTTTCTTTCCTTTTAATATGAAAACCATTTGCTCATGAACAAATGATTGATAAGTTGCGTTAAATCCCAAACCATATCCATTTGCAGACATGCCTTGGGAGAGTAAAATTTTATATTCATAAAACATTTAATATATATCCTAACTATATTAAGAAATACAACAGCAATGACATCTATTAGAAAAATAGCTTAACTTGATAATTTCTTATTTGGTAAAAAGAATGAAGAGTACTTGTGGAACCTTAGAGACAAATTTATTTGAGCATAAGCTTTTGTGGGCTAAAACCCACTTCATTGGATGCATGCAGTGGAAAATACAGTAGGAAGATATATATATGCAGAGGACACAAAAAAATGGGTATTGCCATACTAACTATAATGAGGGTAATCAGTTAAGGTGGGCTATTATCAGAAGGAGGAGGAGAAAACCTCACCTTTGTTGTGATAATCAGGATGGCTCATTTCCAACAGTTGACAAGAAGGTGTGAGGAACAGTAGGGAAAAATTACCATGGGGAAATAAGTTTTACGTTGTGTAATGACCCAGCCACTCCCAGTCTTTATTCAAGCCTAATTTAAAGGTGTTAAGTTTGCAAATTAATTCTAATTCTGCAGTTTCTCACTGGAGTCTGTTTTTGAAGTTTTTTTGTCGGAGTATTGCTACTCTTAGGTCTGTAATCGAGTGATCAGGGCGGTTGAAGTGTTCTCCGACTGGTTTTTGAATGTATTAATTCTTGACGTCTGATTTGTGTCCATTTATTCTTTTGCGTAGAGACTGTCCGGTATGGCCAATGTACTGGGCAGAGGGGCATTGCTTGCACACGATGGCATATATCACATTGGTAGATGTACAGGTGAACAAGCCCCTGATGGTGTGGCTGATGTGATTAGGTCCTATTATGGTGTCCCTTGAATAGATATGTGGACAGAGTTGGCAATTGGGTTTGTTGCAAGGATAGGTTCCTGGGCTAGTGTTTTTGTTGTGTAGAGTGTGGTTGCTGGTGAGTATTTGCTTCAGATTGGGAGGCTGTCTGTCAGCAAGGACAGGCCCGTATCCCAAGATCTGTGAGAGTGAGGGATCGTCCTTCAGGATAGGTTGTAGATCTACAACCTGAAGCAAATACTACACAGAAGGGAAAAATGTATCCTCCAGAATATAAAGTGAACTGGGTCTAACAGGCATACGTGTGCTTATACGTGTTAACTCCCTGGTTGGTAGAGATTGTGTCCTCCTCATATTCCAGATCCAGAGAATGAATCTCTTCCAGCCACCAGCTATAGAGCCTGCTGGGTACACACACGTGTGTATTCTTCAGCAAGGCAGTGAGTTATACGAGACTCGATTGTGACCTTAGGCACAGCTTTAGAAAGGTGGGCAGGGGGGAACTCTAGGAGTAACATCGTGACACTCCCCAGCCATCTGCTCTGGAGAAGATTAAGCAAGTGATCAGCTGGGATTAGTCATGTGTGTCTGCCCAAGGTACCCCACGTCGGGGTTTTCTGACACCCTGCCCCGTGCAGATGCACAGCCTGTGTCAGAATCCAGCCCTTTCAGTTTATGGACCTGATCCTGCACGGTTCCAAGTGCCCTCCGCTCCCAATGAAATCAGTGCAGTTGTAGCTAATGTAGCGGTAAGTCAAACAGAACTAGATGAGATGAACCCCAGAAGGACAAGAGGATGCTCAACAGCACATACAGGAGCAAGGCCCTATCTCTGCAAACACAGTTCAGCACCATCGCAGCAGACACCCGGTCACCACTGCAGCGAGCGATTGACATTTGCATTTCAATCCCCAGGTTCTTAATTCATATTCTAACAGATCCTCTTTAAAAATGTGTTGCCTTTCTCATAAGCCGCCATATAATACCATGCTATTCTGCTTCATTTACATTGAATATTAGGTTTATGGAGAATTGTACTAATTAATTCCGCATAAATATAATTTGGTGGCTGGGTAGCACAGCAGCATGACAATTAACATGGCAATGGAAAGCCGAGCCACCACTTCCAATTTCTGTTTTAGTTCTATTATGTTCTGTGGCATGGACGCAGCCCACAATGAATTTAATTACATGGGCTCTCAGTCGGCTTTCTCCTAAGCTAGAAAACTACCTTTTAGCCCCACTTCTTTGCAGAGCATAATGTTTTCTCTGTAGCTGGCCTCACGTTCTGTTTGGCCTACTAATCATCCTGGTTGGATACTAATTGTCACCAGCAACTAATGATCAATGACCTTGCTTGCCAGGTCAGGTCCTAAGATAACAGCGGTGGCTGCAAACACTCTCCCAAACTGGTAACTAGCAGCAGTACAGAGTAATATTGTTGGCATTGTAAACACAGTTTATAAATAAAAATAAAATGAATACATTAGTATATCAATCAATAATTCATGATCAATCAATATGTTGGGGAAAAGACCACCACCTCTTCAATTTGATCAGACAGCCGGAGGCTCCTTTATTGATATATCATATACACGTGTGCACACGCAGAGAGTCAGCATGTCCCCTAGCAAGGGTTAAGCTGCTCTCTCGTACAGATTTTTGCCAGTCCTTATAAAGCTTAAAACTGCAAATTATCATATCTTGCTTACACATTAATCATAACCTTATTTGGCTTATCACATGGTTTATACTGCAAAACACAATTAATATTTTCCTTATAGGGCATAAAATATTTTTAAATTGCAAGCACTATCTTTCCATTTCCTTATAGATGTCCACTCGAATGTCCTGTGGCCCTGACTGCTCAGTTACGCCTACTTGCGGTTACTTTGACAAGCTTCGCGTGGCCCCTTGGGATCCTGTATCTGGAGTCCAGTTCCCCTATTCCAGCCAGATGGTTTGGCTTTTATGCTGACAAACACATTCAAACTTTTAATAAACAGGCTTTTAACTTTGTGCAGACAGACAAATGATTAAGACAATTTAGCATAAGGTCAATAAAATCTTTGTTATAACTTGCTGAAGCTTAACGGGGAATTCCATAGAAGCCATTATCAAATATTATATAGTCTGGCAATATTGAGCCGGTTACCTTGTGCTCCCTTCTTGGGATTCACCTTATGCAAGCAGCACTATCATGGTTTATTGAAGCATACTTTATTTCCTTAATCTATAATTCTACCTTATGCCTAAGGTCTACATATATGGGCCTTACACAAGGCCTGTAAAACTTATGCTAGTTTGTTAACTCGGGGTGTGTTTTCCCTAACAAATATAATTACTTCCTCATTAAAATCCACTGAGAAAACATCTGGCTCCTTGTAGCCTGAGCTAAACTTACCTTCTAATGTGTTAATTCTTAATTCAAAGGGTTGTTTCTTTTTTTTAATGCTGTCCAGTGGACATGGTATCAGCCTAGCACTAGGGAATCCTGGGCTCTATTCCCAACTCTGCTACTAACCTGCTGGGTGACCTTGGGGAAGTCACTTCACTTCTTGATGCCTACTTTCCCTCCCATTCTTTGTCTGTCTTCTCTATTTAGATTGTAAGCTAGTCAGGGCAGGGTCCTTCTTGTTCTGTGGCTGTGCAGCGCCTAATACAAATCGGGTCCTGGGACTTCTCAGCAACCACAGTTGGAATATAAATAATGACAACGGTTTACAACTTCTCTCCCTCATTAGCACGTGTCTCTATTTTGTTCATATTAAGGTATCTCCTTAATACATGGCTTTTTTTCTTCCTTTTTCCAACTGAGAACTGATGACTTCAAAAAATGAAAGCTTGAAAAGTCTTGTCTTAGAACTTGTTTTCTGTTGACAAGAAAGTGTAAGAGGAGCTGTAGTGATGTGTTATAACCTCAAAAACATCCTTATTCTCCAAGAAGTAATATTATAAACAGCCAAAAATGTAGCCTCTCAGGGCTTTCCCCTTCTGTAGCTCCAGAGAGGTGCATGAAAGAACAAGAAGGCTGCAAGAGAAGTGGGGGACTCAGACTTTTAAAGTTTCTGATCTACTTTTAGATCAGAACAGATTCTCAGTTGCTGGAGGTGTACCAGAACATGACCAAGGAAAGATAAAGCAATTCCAGCCAAGGGAAAAGCAATCAAAAGAGGAAACACAGCAAGGGGAGAGGGGTTTGCTGGAGAACTGCCTTGTTTTCATTATTTATATTTCCCTACAGTAGCAACAGAAGTATTTCTATAATCTATATAAAGGACAATGCAGTTAATTGATCTAAATAATTTCAAGGCTCCTTACTAGCACAAGCCTCCAGGGTGAAATATTTTGGTTTAATGATCAGCATAAAATTGCTAGAGATATTTTTAAGGTAACTCATTGTTGAGTTTAGTTAATAGTTGAGTTAGAGAGAGGAGATCAGCAGCTATGAGCTGCATGGCTTGTGTGGCTATATATAACAAGTGGAGATAGGCAGATGTCAAAATAGCTGTCCTCTCAAAACATGGTATGATTAGTTATTCAGAGCAATAGTCTGTGTAGTGGCTAGGAAGTAGATGGGGAACCAGGACACCTGGCCTCTATTCCCTGCTGACTGACCTTCAGCAAGTAAATTCACCTCTGTGTGCCTATTTTCCTTCTCGTCCTTCATCTGTCATGTCAACTTAGATTGTAAGCTCTTCAGGGCAATGGCTGTCTCTTAAAAGGTACATCTACATTGGAGCTGGAAGAGTAATTTCCAGCTCGGGGAGAGACACTCCCACTAGATTTGATCAAGCCAGTACACTACACATAGCAGTATAGTGGTGGCTGCACAGGCAGCAGGCCAGGCTGGCCACCCAGAGTACGTACTGAGGGTTTCGGATAGGACTGTATTTGGGGTATTTAGCAGGGGGATGTCTGCCAGAGCTGGAAGTCACACCTCCAGTTCCAGCTTAGACAGACCCTTAGTATGGGCATGTACCTCATCTAACATAATGGGCCCATTATCCGAGTTGGAGCCAGTAGGAGACATGAGAATATAAATAGCAGCTTTTCATTTCTGGATGTGGAGGCACTGATTCCAGTTCTATTTACTATTTTCCTTGGTAGAGGGCCTCCAATCCAGATACTGGCTAGGCTCAAGTCTGCTTAGCTTAAGAGAACTAACACGTTTACAGGCCGAAATGACAAGCTACTAAGGAGTACACCTGGATGAATCAATGGCTGAGGTATGGGGAGGTTCAAAATCTGCTCTCACTTGTGTCCACACAGCCCCACTGACTTCAAATCAATGAAGGGGGCAGTAATGGAATGTGTCTCTCTGCTGGATGCCTTTATTCCCCCGTTGTCATGACCCTGTGTGTGACAGCTATGGAAGTGCTTGCCTTGGCACCTTGCATCACAATTGCTGACAACGGCATTGGGAATTATTCTGCAATATTAACATATGTATTAAGATTTTAAGACTAATTCCAAATTCTCTCCCCCTCATTTCTCCTGTTTTTGAAGTTATTTTAATCTACACATCATCCTTCCCCCCCGCCCCTCCTGGACTCATCTAATTTGCCTCATTTCTAAGTCATGATGATATCCTCAAGACACCAATTCATAACTTCCTCCTGTTGAATTGTTCATTAAAATCTAATTTTTACCATCTAATTCTGGCTTTTTAGCTAATGAAATCCAGCATAATTATAAATATCCATCTTGCAACATTGCATATTGACATTTGGATAGAAAAACTAGAAAAGTGAGAAAGGCATTAGCATTGAGGCAGGTTCCTATTGCTGTTCAGGAAACCACACAGCAAATATAAATATATAGATTAAAATAGTCTCATTTAGGCTTATTTCAATATTTCCTTTATGCTTCCATTAAGCTTTCTTTGAACATGAACCATAAGGGAACAAGCCTAATTTCAACAGTCCTGAATGACACATTTTGGATTCTTCAGATCCATTATTTAGCACAGATCTGAAGTGCTTGGAGAAAAAGGTGCAGCACTGTGCTGTATTTGATCTCAGGTGCAAGTGCTTTGGCACCTTCCATAAAGTATCAGAAGAATTTTTATCAGAGGAAAAAGTCACTTATGAGAACTCATAACACTTTTCTGGTCCATGATTACTTCAGGGGTATATTCAAGTTACTAAGGGCCTATAGAATCAGCCTCTATCATGTTATATCCCTAAACCAGTTTTATAGGGAATTTAATACCATGGTTACAAACTGGGGTTGGGCATTAAGTCTGGTTTCTATTCCCAGCTCTACTGATGGATTTGGGCCAGATTCAAAGCTCGTGCCAAGTCAGTGGAAAGACTTTGGCTCAGGCCCTGATTATACCCATATAGTGTACATGGCAGAGGGGCATTGCTTGCACATGATGGCATATATCACATTGGTAGATGTGCAGGTGAACGATCCCCGGATGGTGTGGCTGACGTGGTTAGGTCCTATGATGGTGTCCCTTGAATACACATGTGGATAGTATTGGCAACGAGGTCTGTAGCAGGGTTTGGTTCCTGGGTTGGTGTTTTTGTTGTGTGGTGTGTAGTTGCTGGTGAGTATTTGCTTCAGGTTGGGGGGCTGTCTGTGGGTGAGGACTGGCCTGTTTCCCAAGGTCTGTGAGAGTGAGGGATCGTCCTTCAGGATAATTGTAGATCCTTGATGATGCGCTGGAGAGGTTTTAGTTGGGGGCTATAGGTGACGGCTTGTGGGATTCTGTTACTTTCTTTGTTGGGCCTGTCTTGTAGTAGGTGACTTCTCGGTACCTTTCCGGCTCTGTAAATCTGTTTCTTCACTTCACCAGGTGGGTCTTGCAGTTTTAAGAATGCTTGATAGAGATTCTGTAGGTGTTTGTCTCTGTCTGAGGGAACGGAGCAAATACAGTTGTATCTTAGAGCTTGGCTGTAGACAATGGATCGTGTGATGTGTTCTGGTTAGAAAGCTGGAACCATGCAGGTAAGTATAGCGGTCAGTAGGTTTCTGTGTTTACGTGACCATCGCTTATTAGCATTGTAGTATCTAGGAAGTGGACTGGTCTAGGCTGAGTTTGATGGTAGGGTGGAAATCATTGAAATCTTGGTGGAATTACTCAAGGGCCTCCTTCCCATGGGTCCAGATGAAGATGTCATCAATATAGCTCAAGTATGAGGGACGAGAGCTGAGGAAGCCATAAAAATACTGGCATACTGAGGGGGCATGTAGGTACCCATAGCAGTCCCACTGACTTGAAGGTATAAATTGTCCCCAAATCTGAAATAGTTGTGGATGATGACAAAGTCATAAAGTCCAGCCACCAGGTTTTCCGTGATGATATCAGGGATGCTATTGCTGATGGCTTGTAGTCCATCTTTGTGTGGAGTGTTGGTGTAGAGGGCTTCTACATCCACAGTGGCTAGGATGGTGTTTTCTGGAAGATCACCAAAGGATTGTAGTTTCCTCAGGAAGTCAGTGGTGTCTCAGAGATAGCTGGGAGTGCTGGTTGCATAGGGCCTGAGGAGAAAGTCTACACAGCCAGATAATCCTGCTGTCAGGGTGCCAATGCCTGAGATGATGTGATGTCCAGGATTCCCAGGTTTATGGATTTTGGGTAGCAGGTAGAATAGCCCTGGTCAGAGCTCTAGGGGTGCGTCATTGTATATTTGTTCCTCTGCTTCTTTAGGGACTTTCTTGAGCAGATTATGTAGTTTGTTTTGGTAACCCTCAGTGGGGTCAGAGGGTAATGGCCTGTAGAATGTGGTATCAGAGAGTTGTCAGCAGCCTCTTGTTCATGTCAGAGTTGTTTCTGAGGCTGTGGATGGCGTTGTGTTCTGCACGGCTGAGGTTATGCAGGAAGTGATGCTGCTTTTCCACAATTTCAGCTCGTGCACATCAATGGAATCACTCGATGTAGAAGTTCAGTCTGTTGTTTCGATCTTCAGGAGGAGTTCGGTCATTACAAAACCTAAACTTAATTTCCCCAATACTAATTCCTCCCTACTATTAATCACACCTTCTTGTCAACTGTCTGTAAAGGGCCACTCTCTTACCACTTCAAAAGAGATTTTTCCTTCCTTGGTATCTTGTTGTTAATTGATTTATCTCATTAGACTGATCTACACACTTGGTAAAGCAACCCCCATACTTTCATGTATTTATACCTGCTCCTGTGTTTTTCACTTCATGCATCTGATGAAGTGGGTTCCAGCCCACAAAAGCTTATGCCCAAATAAATGTATTAGTCTCTAAGGTGCCATAAGGACTCCTCATTGTTATTCTCTTATGTAGTCACTTAGATTGCATGGGTGCAAATCCAGAAGTGGAATTTTGAGGGAATCCTACGTTTCATGATTATAAGAGCTGAATCAGATATGTTTTTGTTCCTGTAAGAATTTTTTCTCTCTCACACACACACAAAATTTTTTTTCAGAAATTTTCTGGTTTTCCTCAAAAAAAAACTTGAAAAGTCAACATTTTTGGCCAGATTTTCAAAGAAAAATTGAAAAAAAATTGTTGAAATCTGACATTTCCCATGGAAATTTCTGTTTTGATGAAAAGGTCATTTTTTCATTGATAAAATGTTTTGAACAAAATCAGCTATGCCTAGGTTGTGACGATTAGCCTCCAGTCAGCCCAGGGGGGTGAACCCCAAAGAACAAGCAATTGAATCAACTGGTTGCATATAATATTAGCGTACTATAAAAGCGTATTGAGTAAGGTCTTTTATGAAAGCAGGTGACACCGGTGATTGATAAGAGTCATGAAATGTATATATCAACATTATATGAGGAATTATGGATACTCACTGATATTACGTTTTAAAGTCTGTCACTAAACAAAGGGAGAAACAAGCTCTCCCGTAGACAGGAAGGAAGGTAGCTGTCTACCTGTCTCCAATGTAAATTAAGCATTTTGGTACCAAAACAATGGAAGCCCTATTTCCGTACAAGTCAACGGGGGGATGGGAAAAACAGGAAGAGTCTGAACAGCAGGCATTCATCTCCTCACTCTTGAGGCAAAGACAATGAACTCTGGGGTAGTATAAGGAGCGCAGAGATATTTAGTCATCCTTCACCAGAGGAGACAAAGAAACCAAGGGCTTCGGGCTCTGTGTTGGAGCCTGGCTAAGGCCGGCCAGCCATGCTGGAAGAATGAGTATAGTAAGAAGTCTACTGTGAAGAAAAGACTCTGGTTTCTTATGTTGGTTTTACTCTTAGAAATGTATTTTTACTTTTGTTTGGTTGTAACCATTTCTGTCCCAATTAGGTCTCCTTGTTATCACTGACATATCCAACAAACTTAATCCTTGCTTTATTACACAACCATCTCAGTGTGGTGTTTCAAAATGCAGAGTAAAACCCTCAGCTGAACTAATAAGCTGATGCTGTGTATTGATTCTTTAAAGGAGCAGTGAACTTGATAAGGCCTTGTGAGTGCTACAGTGAGAGGGTTTGAGCACTGCAAAAGAGATGATTTTGCAGGGATTCAGGACTGGAAGGAGTGCTGGTGACCCTGTGCAAGGTGAAAGCCAGGGAGAAATCAATGTGAAATCACCTGGGTGAAATCAATTACAGGCTAATAAGTTTAAGGTCTCAGGCAAACTGGTTGAAACTATATTAACAAACATAATTATCAGATGCATAGATGAGCATGATCGATTCGGGAAGAGTCAATACAGCTTTTGCAAAGGGAAATCGTGCCTCACTAATCTATTAGAATTCTTTGAGGGGGTCAACCAGCATGTGGACAAGGGTGATACAGTTGATATAGTGTGCTTGGACTTTCAGAAAGCCTTTGACATGATCCCAAATCAAAAGCTCTCAAGCAAAGCAAGCAGTCATGGGATAAGAGGGAAGGTCCTTTCATGGAACAGTAACAGGTTAAAAGATAGGAAACAAAATTTAAGAATAAATGGTCAAGTTTTCACATTGGAATATTATAAACAATGTGATCCCCCAAAAATCTGGACTGGAACCATGTTCAACATATTCATAAACAGTCCAGAAAAGGGGTAAACAGTAAGGTGGCAAAGTTTATAAAAGATATGAAAATTAATCAAGACACTGACTGTGAAGCGTTACAAAAAGATCTCACAAAACTGGCTGACTGGGCAACAAAATGGCACGTGAAATTTAATGTTGATAATTGCAAAGTAATGCTTATTGTATATTTGGTATTATTTTCTGCCATACAAAATGATGGGGTCTAAATTAGCTGTTATCACTCGAGAAAGATCTTGAAATCATTGTGGATAGTTGTCTGAAAACATCTGCTCAATGTGCAGTGGCAGTCAAAAAAGCAAACGGTGTTAGGAATCATTAAGAAAGGGATAGATAATAAGACAGAAAATATATTGCCTCTATCTAAAACCAGGTACACCAACACTTTGAACACTGTGTGCGGATCTAGTCAAAAGATATATTAGAAGTAGAAAAGATATGGAGAATAGCAACAAAAATGATTAGGGCTATGAGGCGAAGTCCATACGAGGACAGATTAAAGCAGGGATCGGCAACCTTTCAGAGGTGCTGTGCCGAGTCTTCATTTATTCACTCTAATTTAAGGTTTCATGTGCTGGTAATACATTTTAACGTTTTTATAAGGTCTCTTTCTATAAGTCTATATTATATAACTAAACTATTGTATGTAAAGTAAACAAGGTTTTCAAAATGTTTATGAAGCGTCATTTAAAATTAAATTAAAATGCTGATCTTACACTGCCAGCCTGCTCAGCTCACTGCCAGCCTGGGGTTCTCTTCACCTAGGCCAGCAGCGGGCTGAGCAGGGCCTGCGGCGAGGACCCCAGACCTGGGTGAGGAGGTTTCAGGGGTCAGGGCAGAAGGCTGGGTGTGTGGGGGGGGTGCAGGGCAGAAGGCTGGGTGTGTGGGGGGGTTCAAGGGTCAGGGCAGAGGGCTGGGGGGTATGGGGGCTGCAGGGCAGAATGCTGAGTGGGGGGGTCAGGGGGCAGAGGGTGTGTGGGGTTCAAGGGTCAGGGCAGAGGGCTGGGGGGTATGGGGGCTGCAGGGCAGAATGCTGAGTGGGGGGGTCAGGGCAGAGGGCTGGGGAGTGGGGGGGATGTAGGACAGAAGACTGAGTGTGGGGAGGGGGGGATCAGGGCAGAGGGCTGGGGTGCTCGGCTCGTAGGGGTGCTCCCAGCCCCCTGCCCTGAGCAGTTCAAGGCAGGGGGCTGGAAGGGATGTGCCCTTTCCACCCCTTTCCCCAAGCCTCCGTCCCTGCCTCTCTCTGTCTCCTCTAGGGAACTGCCTTCACGCTGTTGCTCTTCCCCCACCCCCTTCGCTAGGACCATCAGCTGATGCGGGGGCAGGACTGCGGCAGGTGGCTGCGTGCCACTTAAAATCAGCTCGCTTGCCATGTTTGGCAGGCGTGCCGCAGGTTGCCGACCCCTGGATTAAACAGACTAGGACTGTTCAGCTCAAAAGAGAGACCACTAAGAGGAGATATGACAGAAGTCTATAAAGTGATGAATGGTGTCGAGGTGGTGAAAAAGAAAGTATTTACTCCTTCATGTAACATAAGAACCAGGGGTCACCCAACGAAATTGAAATGCAGCAGGTTTGAAAAACACAAGGTTGTACTGCTCACAGCACACAGTCAAACCCGCGGAGCTTCCTGCCATGGCATGTTGTGAAGACAAAGTATAACTGGGTTCAAAAATAATTAAATAAGTTCATTGAGGACAGCTCCATCAACGACTATTAGACTAAATGGTCAGTGATGCAATCCCATGCTCTGACTGCCAGATGCTGGGACTGGACAACTGGGGATGGATCACTTGATAATTGCTCTATTCTGTTAATTCCCTCTGAACTCTCTGCCACCGGAGGAAGACAGGATATTTGGCTAGAAGGACCATTGGTCTGAGCTAGTATGGCCATTCTTAAATTTTTCTCCCCTGCACTAACTAGAGGCCCAATGTGCCTTCTTTGTACCCCAAATTCATGGGGATTGGCTACACAATGTATCTTTGTACAGCACAACCATGTGAATTCTAATGAACACCAATGTGTTCTGCACTAACTAATTCTTGTAGTTACTTAGTGCACATGAATACCATTTGAGATCATATTATGCCATCGTGCACTAGGAAACCTTTATTGTGTGCCAGCAGGATTTACAGGGGCTGGTTAGTGCCCTGCATGATGCATATTCGAATTCTCACCCCACTGGTGTTCACTGCAATGCTCGGTAGACAAGCCCATTGACTCAAATTGTTAACATTCATTTGCAAAAACAATGCAAGCATTTAGTTATGTGTCAGTCATATAAAAACACTGTCTTATAACTTCTTTGCAATAAAACAATAGGTTTGGTTGGGTTTTTATGCATTTAATCAGAGTGGGACATCTTTGAACCCTTTTGACAAGCTGGTTGGATTTGACATTAGCTAGAAAACCACAGAACAATTATCCTGGAAGAGACAATTTTCTATTGCAAATGACAAGGCTCTGGCAGTTACTGTAATAGCATATTAACAGGTGCAGAAATGGGACCGAATAGAACAGCTTCACAACAGCTATAATTTTGCCTCTGCTGCCAGTTTCATCATGGTAATGTTGGGGGGAGAAAAAAAAAACACATCACAAAGGTCAACATGTATCACCTCATGGATTTCTCCTGGAAGGGGAAAAGCACCACAGAAATTTCTAAAAGAATGCTGTCGCAGGACAGCTGTCACAGTTGCATGTGTGTTTTTTTTTGGGGGGGGGGTAACGGAGAGGGAGAAGACGACATACATCTGGGTGTGTCTTGGGGACAAATCCTATATCATGTGCACAGCCAACCTATGCATTAGGGAGATTCATAGAGATGAGATTAAAATTAGAAGATTTTGCACAGATGCATCAATAAATAAATGAACGAATGTCAAAATGACATTTACCCAATGGAAAATTGTTTCTAATCCACATATGGTACCTAGTTCCCACCCCCAAAACACACAACTTGTGTGGGGGGAGAGGGAATGCACAGGTTACATCCTCTGGTGCACCAGATCAGCTGTGCCGGCTTGGTGTTATTACCCATTTAATCATTTGTGAGTCACTATGTTAGATGGTTCCATGCAATCTTAGAATTAGAATTGTGAAAGAGTGGCAGAACCAAGGCTCATTCCCTTCCCCACCCATGTGCCAGAGAAGCGGAGCAGTATCTCCTGGAGCCGGGCAAGCCCCATGCAAGAGTAAGTCGGCACAAAGGAGCCCTCAGCTTGGTTTGATCACGACGACAAAGGGGGACGTTGTAACATTTACAAATACAAATGGCAAAGGAAGTCAATGAAACTGTGGTGATTCACATCAATGTGTGTGGCTATTCCTAAATGACCAGTCTGCATCAGCAAAGTACACTTGGGAAACTTTAAGGCTCCTTCTATGATACTGCAACATGTTTACGCATCTGTCACCTCAGGATACCTGCCTTCTGTGTAGTATTAGCTACTTTACACTGAAGCCAAGACATCTATCTTTTGAATCAGAATTTGGTATAAGACGGCTAAAAAATGGCCTGGAATTAATTATTGTTATCATTTGAATTATGGCAGGCCCAGGAGGCCCCAACTGAAATCCAAACCCCAGTGTGCTACGTGCTGTGCTGAGATTGTCCTCTTTTCAAGGTAGGGACTACACAGACAGACATAGGACACGAGAAAGGAAACATCATTCTCTCTGTTTTACAGATAGGAGATAGAGGCACAGAGAGATTGAGTGATTTTGCCCAAGGTCATGTAGAACAGCAGTGGAAGAGCCAGGAATTATATCCAGCTCTCATTTGTACCACTCTATTGTCTTAACCACAAGACCATCCATCCTATCCAAATAATGCACATCGTGTTCAGCAGATACTATGGATGATGTAATTGTTCTTGTCTGTCTTTAATGCCTATGGACATCTGTGGTCAAAGTAAGGCCACTGTCACAAGAAGGATGTTGTCACGAAAAACCCTTCCTACTCTAATTTCCATCTATCAACTGTGTTTACAGAGCTACAATGATGATATAATGGTGTGTTTAATGAACACCCTTCTGTTCGAACTTAAAAGAAAAACAAACTACACAGAAGGCCAGGTCATCTGAAACTCAGCCTTAATTTATGCACATATTCATTCATTATTGCCGTTTTCCATAAATCAATCAAAGTCTAGTAGACAACCAGGAGTTCTTTGAAGAAAAGAGTTAATAGAGCAACCGGAGGAGAAACTTGTTAGATGGCTCAACTGGCATTCGAGAACCTACAGTGAGATTTCTGATTTATTATCCAAATTAGACCATGGCAGAATGATATATTCTGTTTAATCATATGGATTTTTTTCTTTTGGCCAGGCTTTTTAAGCAAGAAAGAATATTGTATGAAGCCAAAGCTCAGTTCTGAAATGAATGCCCTAAAAGAGAACAGAGAAAGAAAGAGAGAGGGCACAATGGTTTATCAAGCCTATTTCTGAAGAGAGTTTGCCTCTAAACAAATGCACTTTAGAATGAGAATTATCAAGGGCTCTTAACTAGTCAAGTTTCCCTATGTGAAAGATGAAATGAGTAATCAGCTCCTTTTCCTACCTTATCTAAAACATCAAGGGCTTGATTTCTTAGCAACACGCAGTTGTCTGACTGGTCGGAATGTTTCCCCCTGCTCCTGGAAAGTATTATTTCAACAGGTTTTTAAAGATAGCGGCAATAGTTCCAATGAGTGCTACTCGCACCCACTGGTCCACATTAGAGATAACTCCCATTATGCTGGCAACGCTCTGCTCAGGAAGCAGAGAATGCATCTGATACTAGGTTTGCCGAGTCTCCAGAATTGTCCTGGAGTCTCTAGGAATGAAAGATGAATCTTTTTAATTAAAGATTGTCACGCGATGAAACCTCCAGGAATACATCCAACCAAAATTGGCAGCCCTGGTGTCTACTGATAAAAATAAAAAAAGCCTTGATTTTTTTTTTAAACTAGAAGAAAAGACTCCATTAGTAGGAAGGACTAAGGTAGGGTAGTGAGATGGGATAGGTAATAGTGACAAAAGGTAAGGGAGGATTATAGGACCCATTAAAAAAAAAAAAAAAGCCTGCTTATGCACTGTGTAGATAGAAATAACTCCAGCAGGTAAATCAACAAAGCAAAACTGGATGCTTGTGTGTGATTAAGTTAAAGGCTGATTGGTGTAGCAGAGCAGTTACCTGGGGCAAATTGCTAAAAACTATCAGGCCAGGGCCAGACAATAGTGATCCACAACCTGCTTAGGTGCCCCATAAGCCTCCTCCATGATAGGTCTTTTGGAAACATGGGCTGATGCACAGCCCCCACTTTGAATCCTAATCTGGAAGCACAGCTAGCATGATCAGGGAAAATCCCTGAATGGAAGCCGTTACCACCCAGACTAACTCAAGCCTGAGAACGAGGCATTTGCAATATTATTTCCCACAGGGGACTTCCTGCTCTGATTGCAATCAGCAGCCAAACTCCCATAGACATCACTGAGAGTGTGGCCCAGTCCTTAGTTAAAAGCGTGTCTGACAAGGAGTCCATGCCCCTCAGAAGCTCCCCCATTTTCCTGCTCCCTCCTTGAGGGTAGTTTTCTCACCTCCAACATGCAGTGGGAGCAGTGATTAGCTGCCAAAATCTTAACAACCAGTTCCCTATAAAAAGTTCTGATTTAAGGGATGTGCCACAGTATATATTTTTTGTACCAATCAGGTTACCATACATCCGCAATTTAAGAACCAAAATCCTGACATGTCTGGGAAAATACGGAAGTATGGTAACCCCACCTAAAGTTCCTTTTTAAAAAGATGGGCCTGAGCTAGAAATGAGCTCCGTTTCCCCTAGGGGTGTGCTAGGGTGACCAGATGTCCCGATTTTATAGGGATAGTCCCAGTTTCTGGGTCTTTTTCTCATATAGGCTCCTATTACCCCCCCACCACCCCCTTTCCCGATTTTTCACACTTGCTGTCTGGTCACCCTAGAGTGTGCACATGTGTGGGTCTCAGCTGCTCCCTGCCCCCCTCATTGAAGCAAGTGAAACTGGCGGCAAGCAGGGTGGCAGGTACTCACAGGGAGAGTGGTTCAGAGCTGCCAGGGACGTACCAGGCAGCAGTAGGAGCCCCAGGGCCAGGGGAGCAGCAGCAGCAGCAACAGGGCCAGTGCCCAGGGCCAGGCAGCACAGTGCTCCCCGCAACCAGAGGACAAATTACACCATTTCCCGGACAGAGCCCATCAAAGCCGCAGCGCCCTCTCACAGGGAAGTGGGTTAACATCCGGTTCTAAAACTGCTTCAGAATTTAACAACCGATTCATGCGAACCGGCTCCAGCCCACCACTGAGTGGCAGAGGTGCAGACTGCGTGGTGCTGCTAACCCTACCCAGACCTTTGCAAGTTCTGAAAGCTTGACTCTAACCCTTCTTTATTTGGATGAATGGGAGAGAAGGGAGGCCCATGCATCTCAGGTCATATGAATCCTTCCAGATATTTAACCTGCTTGAAGGCAGATATGGAAATATCTCTTTGCACTTTGAGAGGCAGTGTGGTCTAGCGTATGGAACCCTGCACTGAGACTTCAGAGACCCGTATTTATTCTCAGCTCTGCCACTGACCTAATGGGTGACCTTGGGCAAGTTATTTTGCCTAATTTTTGCCCTCTGAAATATGGGGATGGTGACCCTTAGCCCTTTGCAAAATGCTTTGAGATCTAGGGATGATAAATGCTGGACAACAACTAGGCATGCTGTCTTCTTTAAGGGCTTGATCAAAAGCTCAGTGAAACCAATACAGCCTTTTCATTGACTTAGAATCATAGAATATCAGGGTTGGAAGGGACCTCAGGAGATCATCCAGTCCAACCCCCTGCTTGAAGCAGGACCAATCCCCAGACAGATTTTTAAGCCTAAATGGCCCACTCAAGGATTCAACTCACAACCCTGGGTTTAGCAGGCCAGTGCTCAAACCACTGAGCTCTCTCCCTCTCCCCATAGGACCTTGGGATCATGCCCTAAAACATCAAAGCTAATTCCATTATTTTAACCAGATTCTCATCCAAACTTCCCTGATTTTGGGGGATGCTCATGTGCAGGGTTCTATGGGGCCCACTGTTAGAAATAACAACAGGTTTTCAGGATTCACAAAGTAGACTCTATTTGATTACATGATTTAGAAATTGTCTCCATAGACTCTCAGTGGCTCCGTAAGTTACTGTACAGTGTTTATTGCTTATTATGAAAACTACATGATAATAATTTCAATTATAAGCCTATTAGGTAGGTAATTGACAACACAAGTGTACTAAAGTTGCATTGAAGCGAGTGGAATGTAAGTGTGCTGTGTTTTTAGGCAAGCAGAGCTGATAATCAGGGCAGAAATGATTTTATAATTAACTTCCTTTGTCTGATTCCCTAGACTAAAATGCAATTTTGTTTAGCAGGCGTTGAGCTGGCTCAGAGATCATTTGGATTTCCCCTTCCCTTCTCAACTATATCATTCCCAGAGACAGAAATTGCTCATTGTAACAGAAATCTTGCAGCACCTTTGAAGAGACATTTGTTGACAACTTCACCATCAGGTATTATGAGGTCCCTTTCTGAAGCATGAGTCATTTTGAAGACAATTTGGCAATAACATGGTAAAGAGGGGAGAAAGTTGATTCATGCCTTGATACAAGGCCCAATCCTGAGAAGTGCTGAGTATCCGTCCCCCCCAATTCCTGTTGACATTCATAGGGATCTGGGCACTCTGCACAGCTCAGGATCAGGTTAGCTGTGGGGCTACAAAAGCATCACTCATTTAATAAAAGGGAAGATAAATAATCCTGGTTTAGGGTCCTAACCTGTGATTTCAAAGGGATGACTCATTCAGTTCCCATGGCATTGGATTGAGGTAAGTGTTCACAGCATCTCAGCACAAAATAATCACATTGCCGCAAGCTTGATTTTTTTCCTGCGTTCCTTGGGATAACAGAAATAGTACATGAGCATCTCAAGGCACTTTACAAGTTTTAACTGATTAATATCTACCTAACCCAAAGTGGCAAGAGCATTGTTTTATCCAATTTACAGTTGGGTAAATTGAGGCACAGAGGAGTTAAGCGATTTGCTAAAGCTCGCACAGCATCTCAGTGTAAATGCCACGAACAGAACCCAGGCGTTCTGGCTCCATGGCTCCTTCTCTGACCACTAGGCAACATAGCTTCAAAACAGGAAACATAGCAGGGCTAAAACATACACAGCTAAGTGGTTCTGCACCGTCTGCTACCAAATAAGTGCAATATGAGAAAGAGACCAATGGGAGTTTCTGAAAGCCCACACAATCAAAAGTGGCACAGTCCCTTATTTTGGCGCATGAAAAGAGAAGCTTTCAAGATGTGGCCTCTTGGTGGCTGTGCTTGCAATTCTAGTGATGGTACCCGGTGAACTGAATGCACACAGCGTTGTGTATGCAACACTGGGCACACAAAATCAAGGCTTCTTTGAAAATTTGCCTCAGGGATTACAACAAGAGAGAGCTGTACAAATAATGGATTTTTAGTTTGCTGAAAATTTCACAAAATTTGAAAAAAGTTAAAAAAACTTGCAAAAATTGGGGAAATTAAAACTGAAAAAAGTGTTTTGGATCAAACAAAAATGATCATCATGAAAACAAAATATTTAAACTTTTCAAAAAAAGAATTTTCACAATTAAAAAAAGTCATTCAAATAAAATAAAAAAAATCATTTTGAAAATTCAACATTTATGGATTTAATTTACTTTATTATTTTGGCCAAAACAATTGACTGGAATTGACGCAAATGTATTAAATGGGTCACTGAATCTGCATTTTTTGCTGAAAAAATGTTTTGGTCAAAAAACCTGCCCAGATCTAAAATATATGACAAGTAGATTTCATAGGCAGGTTGGAGGAGAGCAGGAAATGGTGACCCATCCCCAGCCCTGTCTTTGCTGTGCATTTCTGCTGCTCCGTATTGCAAGAGTCCTGAGATGCATAACCATTTGATTAAAACAAAGCCCAGGAGTAAGCCAAGATTCAGGGTAATGGTAAACAAATGACAATGTTCAGTGGTCAAAACTGCGAGTTAGGAATGCATCACAGAGAGTTTTGCCTCTTAACTGAACTAGGTAACCCACTGCAGTGAAGCACTGGAAGGGTTACCTAGGGAGATGGTGGAATCTCCTTCCTTACAGGTTTTTAAGGTCAGCCTTCACAAAGCCCTATCTAGTTTGATTTAGTTGGGGATTGCTCCTGCTTTGAGCAGGGGGTTAGACTAGATGACCTCCTGAGGTCCCTTCCAACTCTGATATTCTATGATTTTATGAACTTGGTACCAGTATCCAAGGCAGGAGTCAAACATGGAGGAAAGAAAAAGTAGTGTTTTTCGACTCAAACCCTGCTCCAATCTAAAAGTCTGCTCAACATTCCAGAGTAGCTTGATGTTTCTGCTGAAGTGATAAATAGCAAAGTAGTTAAGGTAACATTACTGAGTGTCGCCAGACAGTGCCATTATACATCTTTCGAGTTTACTTTAACTGAATGTATAGGAAGGTGGATCTTGGAGAAATGCTTGTTGTTGGCTGAGATGGTTTCTTTCTGGAAGCTAAGATTATCATCAATAATAGTCTGTGCCTTTCCCGAACCTTAATGTCTGGAGTAAATGATTATGTTTAGAGCTGTTGCAAACAGTATTTACAACCTGGCACACAAACAAAATTATATTTAACAATGTTGGAATTTAAACAGTCACCATTACGTTTCAGAGTCAGCACCCCTTTTAAAAAGTGTTTTCACCCCTTGCCCTCTTTGGCCAGGAGAACAGAATGGGTCTGTTTTCCCAGCTCCTGGTTTTCCCAGCTCCTGGTAGCCAGTAACCCTCCAAAGATCAAAGGAAAAGAATAATGAATTTGCTGCTCAGCAGATCCATCACAACATATTATGGACTCAATCATCTCCAGAAATGCACGACTATCTGGCTCAAGGACGGGGCAAATAGAACTGGCTCGATAATGACGGGTTGAAGGGTCTCCCAAGCCTGCTGGGTGTGTCCAGGGCGCACTGATTCTTAGCAGTGTAGTGACACCAGGGACAGCTGTTTGGTATCTAGCTCTCACATCTACTTTTCGTGATCATGGCAATAGGCCCTCGGGGCAACATATATATGGACGGTAGGGGGACAGAAGGGGATAGGAAGGGTTGGATCATTCCCCTGCCTTCTACTATCCCCACATAGTTCACAGTTGAATGTTTCTACTTTTTCAAATTACTCATGACCATTCCTTTAAAATAATAATAATAAAAAGGGAACACATCAACCATGAAATAAGAAAAATAGGGGGGAAAAGGCACCTTCAGGTTGCCTTTTAGCACATGTCTGCTCAGAGGAGCATTCAGTAAAACAAACTTTTTTTTTTTTTTTACATGAAGATAGCAGCTTTGAACTTTCAAACAACAGAGATGCTTCCCCAATGAAAGTCTTCAACTCTCTTTAAGCTTCAAAACTTTAGTTAAGTCAGATTATTGATTCTCTAGACACTGCCAGACTCACTGTATGTTTAAAGAATATCTATCTTTCTTCATTCAAGTTGTTACTAGGCATAAGTGGAAAAAAAGATAGATGGGAATGAGGCCTTGCTTATAAATCTCCGTAACATGTTTTCAAGCTGCCCACTGCAATTCCTTTTATGTCTAAGGACAACAATCGGGAATTCCGGCCCACATTTTTCTGGGTGCAGTACACACAAAACTAGAGTTGAGTAAAAATTAGTTTCCATCCTGCACGAAATTCTGATATTTCATCATTTGTTTTCATCCAAAAAGCTGAACCGCCCAAATTTTTCCATAGAAAAGATCTGAAAATTTTTAATTAAAACTGCCCATACACAATGTTTTGCTATGTCTGAGCTGAAACATTTTGTTTTGAGCCCGTTCAGTGCTAAGTGGCATTTGATGATGGTGGGGTGCCTCATGAGAATTGTAGTTTGAATGCATTTTGCCCCCATTCGCTCATACAAGCCAAGCTTCCCAGCTGAACTACATTTCCCATCATGCCCATGCACTCATGCGACTCTCACGATACACTACCTATCTTAGTCAAAGTGGAAATTGTGGTGCATCATGGGAGATGTAGTCCATAGGAGTATGGCCCATTAGGGGAAAATAGAGGGTATTCTACAGCTCTAGGGTGACCAGACAGCAAATGTGAAAAATAGGGACTGGGGTGGGGACTAATAGGAGACTATATCAGAAAAAGAAAGACCCAAAAATCGGCACTGTCCCTATAAAATTAGGACATCTGGGTCACCCTATACAGCTCCCTTGCGGCACACAGCACCAAAGTAGTTGCAGTTGAATATTGAACTGACTGAAAATGAAATTGTAGGGATTTTTATTCATTTATTTATTATCCTAACACTGACAAATTTCACCAAAAATCAAAATTTTCCCTCTGAGACTTTTGATTCTTTAGAGACTGCATTTTCCACTGAAAAATCAACAGAAAATTCCCAACCAGCTCCACAAGTAACACCCAGAAAGTCACTGATTCAGCCAGCTCACAATCTAAAATTTTGACAACACACACCAAAAGAATAGCAGACAATTGGGGACAGAGAAAGGAAGACAATGAAGTAACAGTGGACACCAGTGCACATGCATAACTGAGTCATAACAGTGGACTTAGTAGTCACAACTTCAGTGCCATTGAGGACAAGAGTGATGTTTTGAGGTATTGCACAATCAGAGTCTAAGCAAACTTCCCCCTCCACCCTAATTTTGAGCTGCAACACTGCCTGGTGTTCCAGCCAAGGCTACCAACATTTCTGTCCATTAAATTAGGTCAGACTTTTGCACTGAGACCTTTTTGGTTTTGATGAAAAATGCCATTTTCATCTAAATCAACGTTTGAAAAATGTGATTTTCATATTTCATTTTGAAAGAAATGGAACAAAGCATTTTGAGAATGTCAAAATGTCCTGTTTTGATATTTTCATGATGGAACATTTTGATTTGTTTTTTATTCTGCAACTATTTTTTAAAATTGTTTGAAAGGATATTCATTTTAAAATAAAAAAAAATAAAAGGAAGATGTTCAAAAAGATTGAATCAGATCAAACTGTTTTGATTTTATGGAAACCAAATGCTCTGATTGACCTAAAACAACAACTTTTTACGGAATTTCATGGGAAATCTTCATTCCCCCTCCCTTCAGGAACAGAAACAAATATTAATCCTAGAATTTCCTGTGAAACCAGAAATCAGATTCCTAGCCTGCTCTACTGTCTGACTGCTGATTTGAGGCACTCAAGTTCCATCCCATGAACCTCACCTACTTCTGCCCAGGTTACAATCTTCTGAGCGGAGTACCCCTGGCTGTTGCTGCTCCAAGTCCCTCATGAGTAGAGACTGAGGAGGACTGATGAATTGTGGTGAAATATTACATCGTTTTGCAGTGCATAGCAAAAAGGAACCACAATGACACCAGGCAATTTATGTACACCTGTGGCCAAATCTGTGCTGCTGGCCCCACCTGCTGTGCCATGGCATTTGACTGACATTCCGTGGAAATCAATACAACTCCAGGCTGCACTTGATACACTGAGCAGCCCAACAACATGGCTTCAGCCTGTGGTCTTGGCAGCAGTCGAGCAGTTACTCAGGTTTAGAAGCCCACATTGGGACGTTCGTCCCTTGCAACTTGGCTCTAATCCTAGAGAGGCAGTGAACGGGCAATGGGGCCCTGAGTGAACGACAGTGCCTGCACTTATTGGGCAGCATGCTGCCTGCCCCATCACAGGAAGATGCCCAGAACTGGGGAACAGCTGGAGGGACAGCAGGAATACTGACCTGCTTCCTGCAATAATTTTGAAAGTGGACCAGGGGCAGCAACAAGAGCAGCACAGGAGCCCCACCCACTGCTACAGTCGAGGAGCTGAAGTACTGGCAGCACAGCTGCTTTTCATGCTGCCCACCTATTTTGATGTGGGAGTGATACGGGATCCCTTCCAATGCAGCCCTTAGAAGACCCTTTGTACAAAGCCTCTTTATTCTGCTGGGCTGCCTATATGAATCTTAATGTTTCCACAGAAAATTTCCTTTATTTTCCCCCTTCCCAGACCTCTCTTTACTAGTCTGTCTGTCCTTTGACCGTGAGCTCCTAAGGGCCAGGACTCTTTCTTCTTGCACATGTAACCCCTCTGCCCCTCTGAGTTGGCAGCAACAAGGGCCAGGTTCAGTATTCAGGGGTTCCGTTTCAATAACACAATGCACAAGCGGCTCGAGCCCCCATCCAGTGACCTGGGACAATTACATACCCCTTCCCTCTGGGCACCTCTAGGAGGCAATACTTCCCCACTCGCAAGCACGGAGTCTGAGTGTAGCAAAATCCTTTTAATAAAGGAGGGAAACAATGTAGCATTACGTTGGGGAAACACCACAAACAGGATTATAACACAAACCATGAGCAAAAGACCCACCTCCAAGAACATTTGGCAATGTCCTTTCCCCTTTAGGGTCTTAAATCCAAATCACCCCAAAGTCCAACAACTCAAAAGTCTCTGTCCCTGGTCAGTGCCACCCCAGTGTTCAAAAGTTCATCTGCAGAGTTTTACCCCCTCCAAGCCTGAGTGGAATTGGGGGGGCACACAGGGTGTTAAGGGGCACCTTACGTGAGCGAGGCCGACTGCCCTGCCTCTCCGTGGAGGTCTGCTGCAGCCTTCATCATGAATGGCTTTGCTCCACCAGCCGCTCTGCTCCTCCAGCCGTTCCACTCCATTCCGCTCTGCTCTTCCAGCCATCCCTGCAAACCACTTCGCTCAGCTCACTGTTCTGTGGGCTGCTCCAACCATCCCACAAGCTGCTCCGCTCCACCAGCCAGCCCATGAACCACTCCAGCTGTACCCACAAACAGCTCAGCTCCACTCTGCATCGCTGGCTTGCTGCTCCAACCATCCTGCAAACTGCTCTGCCAGCTGCTTTGCAGTATATCTTCAGGCTCCCCCACTAGTTAACACAGCACTCAGTGATCTCAGCTCAGTAGTTTTAGCTCTTTTAGTGATTTCAGCTTGTAGTACGGGAGCCCCAGTGCTGATGCACTATTGGCCAAAGTGAATTCAGCTCAGCAGTCTCTAGCTAGACTCCTAATAGAATCAAAATTACTCTGCTATTCAACAGTGGAGAGAGAAAAGGAGGTGCAATTGATGTGCTAGGCCCTCCAGAGGGGCCCATACCATCAGGTACACACACCTGTCCCCCCCAACCTCTCTCAATTAACTGGGTTTTGGCACCCATGTCCCTTGTCGAGCGAGTGCTATTTACTTGATGGTGAGATTCTCTGTCATAAGGCAGTTTCATAGTTCCTCATTCACATAATCAGGGTGACAATACTTTATTCCTCCTGCCTCAATAACAAAGAAATTGGGGATCCCACAGCTGTCAAAGTAACCATTTTAGGCTGCCGTGGGCTATGCTAGGCGGGGTGGGCGTGCCTATGCAAACACGATGAGTCCCTGAAACTCTTTTCCACACTCATCATAAGTCACCACCAGATGTCAAGGTAGAGTTCATCCTGACTCTGCTTATACACATGTGAAGAATGCCCAACACATGGTGTCTGGCCATATGCTACTGCAAACATTCCTACTATTGATACAATTAATAATGTCTACTAATAAAAATACGCAAGTGGCAGAGTGGTAATATTGGACTCCTTTAAGGAGGTGTTTGTTTAAGCTTTTTATTAAAGCTTGATATTTATTTCAAGGACTATGCTGAATTTTCACCCAAGTCCATGAAAACTTTTGATTTTGCTCACAGTCAACTTTAACCATTTCCACAAGATTTTGCCCAAAGTGGCACAAATATTCACTCTGGATCATATTCACAAATACACCATTAAAAAGCAGTTTTCACGCACAAGTACTCGGTAATTTCATGCAGTTCTGTTCAGAGCTATGTTATTACCTGTCGTCTGACTATTGGGTGGCAGAGACCTTGAAATTTCAACCCCTTCTAATCTGGGAAGCACATATCCCTGTGCGCGCGCACACACAAATACTAAAACAGAAATGGAAAGGCAAAAGGCTTTTGGGATACAGAGGGATTTTGATTCTTTCAGCAGGTGGTCTAAAAGGTGGTAGATTTAGCAAGATGCAGATCAGCATATTGTAATGAGACAGGAATCAAAGTATCAGAAGACAGAGAACAAGTGCTAATTGATGAGACAATGCGGTAAAAAGGCCAGAATGGCAAAACACTGCAATCTAGGAAAATCTTTCAGAGACAAAAGGTATAGTGGACTTCAATCCTATAGACAAAAGGTTGCCATATTCTTGAACAACTGCCCAATAGAGTAGCAGATAACACAACGGCTAATGGCCCATTGACTCTCATGGGAGCTCCAGGTGCTGGGCACATCCGAAAATCATGCTCAAAGGACCTAGAACCTGATGTTGCTCCCTCTGAATTGGACCCCAATTTGCACAATGTGGTGTTGACGAAGCACACCAATTAGGTGCATAATTGTGAACATGACTGCCCCTAACACAGTGGTTCTCAAACTTTTGTATTGGTGACCCCTTTCACATAGCAAGCCTCTGAGTGCGACCCCCTTTATAAATTAAAAACACTTTTTTAGATAGTTATCACCATTATAAATGCTGTAGGCAAAGCAGCATTTGGGGTAGAGGCTGACAGCTCGCGATCCCCCCATGTAATAACCTCCCAACCCCCAGTTTGAGAACTCCTGCTGTAACATGTCTGAAAATCTGGCCCTTTTTTGGGAGGGGGGGTAGGAAGAATATTTAATGTCAATTGAAAAATATCTAAGAGACAATGTGTGTGTGTGGGGGGGGCGTGTATGTGGAATCACATCCCCTCCCCCGATTTTCTGCTTGCCTTGTACGGATCATGCTCATGTGGACTGAGCATGCTCAGTAACACTGCTGAAGTCAGCTGCCTTCACTCTGTCCCCTCCCACTATTGGTGCCTTGGGTCTTCTCTGCAACAACTCTTTAGATGACTTGACTGTTTACAGAACTATTATGGTTATGGGGCTCACTGCCCTTCGGTCCTTGTGCTCTCCGAGAGGGCTCACCTCAGGTTTGGGGCCTCTTGCCTTTAGCCCTCGGGATAGAATCTTGAGTCTTCCACACCTAGACTGGGACCCAAGTACGTCACCCAACATGCAGACTGTTTAGCACCCTGCAGATCTGACTTTTTTTCCCCCGTTTGGGAACCTGTGACCATTGATATGTTGGCCAAAAGCCTCCTTAAAACAAAATAGTTATATTTGGCAATTTGAACACAATTTTGAAATAACCTGTATGCATTTCTGCCTTACCTACAGTACTACCATCCCATAATGACAGCCTAGGAAGGATTGGCCTCTTCTGACACCGGCAATGGTTTCTGTTCTCTGAGTGTCTCTCTGATTGGTTTCTCTCTCCTGAATTCCCTAGAACATTCTTTTAATCATACCAGGGTTCTGTACTCTCCAGGAGTTGTCTTGAAGTGTCGGGGCCCTCCCTGGGTCAAACTGGTTCTGTAGGCTGCCCTGGCGACATTCAGCCAGAGCTAATTGTCTGATATATTCTATCCACTAGAAGACAATGGGTGCGTGTGCGCACACATACACATACACATACACACACAGTACTTCATTACAACTGCACTATTCTTACAGAGCTACCTGATGGACAATAATGAGGACAATACTAAAAGATTAAAACCTATGAGAAAAGACTAAGACTCTACTTTGTTTTTACTGGAAAAAGGAGTGACTTCAAGGTGTTAATAGCTACTTTTCAATTTAAGAAGCGGCTTGTTAAAATTGATTTAGAGAGACAGCTTAATGCACCATCCAATAACAGGTATAATTTTTATAACTGTACTGGCAGACCAGGTACCAGCTCATGCCAAAGTCCCTAGGCCTTACTGAACATGGACAAACACATAGCTGGAGACCAGTCTGGCTAACCTATGTGTTAATATTATTAAAATAGGTATTAGGTTTATAAAAATGTGTTTAGACTTGATGAAATGCTTGAGGAATGCTGCATGTACTGCTCTGACTTTTAACATCTGTAATCCATGGAATAAAGTCACACTTAGTGTCTGCATTGTAAACCTCTGCAGCTGTGCAACTCAAACAGGAAAAAAGCATTAAGTAATGTAAAGTGCTGGTTCTGCACACAAGAAGGCCCACTGAACCCAAATGAGCCACTGTGAAACAAAGGACAAAAGAAGACTTTGTTAACTGCCCTCAGCCCCCAGAAGAGAATATCGGAGCAGATACTTGTCCCATCAGTTTGAACTGTGGTGGAAGGGAACAACAATCCCTGACCAGAAGGAATTGTAACTCTGTGCTGCTTGGAATTTGGAGAGGGCAATATTTCTAAGCATAAGTAAGGGATCCCCAACCTGCTTAGCTTTCTGGTGTCCTCTAAAGATCCTCTAAAGGACACAGAACACTTGTATATTGCAGCTGTTTGTTACCTTTTGGAACCTAAAGGTAACTCATTTGCATGTCTTCGTTTAGCAGCTTTAAGCTTGTAAACAACTCTCATTTCTTCTTTTAGTTAATAAATGTTTAGTTAGTTCATTATAGGGACTGGCTATAAGTTTCGTCTTTGATGGGAGGTCTAAGGTGCAGTTGGCCTGAGGTAAGTGACTGGTCCTTCGGGACTGGGAGTAACCTGAATATGGTTCCGATTTTGTTGGTGTAAGGGATCATCTGTCCCAAAGGCAAGTTTGCTTGGGTGGCAAGATAGACCGCAGTACCCAAGTAGACTGTCTGACTCCACAGTTAGGTTGTTATAGTGCACCTGAGGAGTTCACACTTGTTACTTGGTTGGTGAAACCCAAGTATAGAGCACACAACCAGTTTGGGGTTTATGTGCTGCTTCTTGACAGTCTGCCCTGTGGTTGGCACACGAGCTCATGAGCTACTCCAGACAGCCTGACACTAACATTCACCTAGAAATTTCTTAATGTAGCAGAAAACACCTGGGATAGATGACAAGAGAGTATGCGCTCATGGAAGGTTGGATGGTTCTTGGGAGATACAAGCTATAATATTTGCATCAATGGGTTATCAGATTACATCTGGCCCAGTTTGCCGTGATCACTGCTATGTCCAGAGACCCATATGAAATGGTTTAAATTCAGTTTGTGTTCAAATGGTATGCGCATCATAACTGGCCTACTTACTGGTAATCACAGCAAAGAGTGGTTCATTGGCCTACGGAATTTTCTCTCAACCCACGAGGTGGGTCCTGTGCAACACAAGGCCCTAAGGATTTCCAGACAATGTCTTTTCCAGCTGCCAAAAACACCAGTGGAGATGTGTCCTTCTCACCTGACCATACCTCATCACGAGGATGCAATAGAGAAAGATGAAGAAGATATTATCATTGCACAAATCGCTGCTACAACTCAAGGAGTGATCACAGTCTCAGAGTGGGAAACAGCTAGAAGAGAATACATGGTACTTCAGGACCCAAAGACTGACATAGTCAATAGGTGGGATTACAAGACAATGACACCAGGACACTTCTAACGGTACAGACGTATGTCATATGATCTGTCCTGTGTAAAGGAATGTCTTGCGAGAACTGATAGTCTTGTTGTGCTTACGTTTGAGAGAACAATTGAGTCACCTGGCACATGAAGAACATCTGGGGATGTGTCTAACGAAAATATAATTGTGACAAGACTTCTGGTGTCCAGGAATGGACAAGCAAGTTCAGGAAGTAATCAAGAATTTCATGGCTTATGCTAGTAGTAATAAATCACAGAAAACCTTCAGTATCCCTCTCACTCCATTTGACTATCCCAGCTGACCATGGGAGAAACAGCCTCTAGACAGAATGGGACCATTTGAGGATCATCCTGTTAAACAAAGATTTCCCATAGTAATGGCAGACTATCATTCAAAGTGGTCACAAATTACCTTCAGTGAAAAGGTTACCACTGAAATAATGATTAAATTCATGTTATCAGTCTTCACCACAGAAGGATTTCCCTGGGAATAGGTAACTGTCACTGGAATAAAACTGACTTCCACTGAAATGCAGCAATACTTCAGTTGTAATGGTATAAATCACAAAATGGTTTCTTCATACAGAGAGCTAATTCTTTAATTGGGAGAATGAACAGACTGATGAAAAGAAAGTTTGCAGTTTACGAGCGAGACCATGGAAAGCAGCATTACATGAAACACTGTTTGCCTTCAGGATCACACTACACTCAACAGGAGTATCATCCTTCGAATCGTTAAGATGGCACAAGTACTTGTCAAGGTCTTACATCGGGGAGATAGAGTCTGCCTAAAAGTGGGGGGGCACAAGGCCCTGCCCCCTTTTTATCTCCCAAGCCGGAACCAGGCTGGGACCTGCTATCAGGCCCCGCTGCCCAGGGCAGGTGGAGGGTCCTCAACTAGCTGCCGGTGCCACTCTTACCCTGACCTGGTTCTGGCTTCTGATCTGGCCTGGGGACAGGTTCAAAGAGATGCAGCTGGGCCATGATCAGAGCAGCCCAGGCAGCTGCGGGGAGCTACAGACACTCCACCTACCCTGGGTGGGAGTCCTGTGGGGTGAGGTCATGGCTGGGGGCTGCAATCAGGCCCCACCCCTCCACCCCCAAGCAGGTGGAGTGTCCGCAGATCCCACAGCTGCTCAGGCTCCCCGGGCTGGGCTCCTGCTTCCGACCTGGTCAGGAGGTGGGGAGGGGGAAAGGGAGAGAACACAGAGGAGGGCCATGGCCCTTTGGGCCCCCCACTTACATTTTTCAACCAAAACGTTGGATGAAACTATTCAAGAAGGTGTTAAGAACAAACAGGAGAAACCCAGACAGCATGTAGATCGTAAGAAAAAGGTATTAAACCTCAAGTTCCAAACTGGAGATTTTGTTCATTTGACGTTGCTACAAGAGTCAAAAATGAATGGTTCAAGATATTCATGTCCTTTACAGAGAACAGAAATCCAAGGAGATTCTGCTGTATTAAGACATGGAAAGAAACTGATCATTTCAAGACTGTCCGCAGCTCATCAGCCAGCAGCTGAAGAAGAGAATGCTGATTTCCACCGTGGACCAGAGAAGGATTACTTTGATAGTGACGATGAAAAATCTATGGTAGGGGGAAAGGCTCCACAGCGAAGTTTCATTCGTGCCTCTCCAGGTATTAGGAGAAGTGTGAGACAAAGGAAATTGCTTAAGAGATGGGAGAACTTTGTTACCAGATGCCAGCGACAGTTTGAAAGTGACTGTTTAAAGTTGTACAACAGTTATCCTACAGGTGAAGGGTGCATTGCATCTAGCTAGATGCAGATAGCTACACTAGTTTTGGTTTGTAATTTTGTTACTACACTAGTTTGGGTTTGTAATTTGGTTCCTGTAGCCTTGGGTCCAGGAACTACAATTCCCAGGATGCACCATAGGTGTTACCCAGGGTTCTTTCAACCCAAAGCTCTTGGTAACTTTTACTCTGTGCGAGGAGGTGTCAGGAAATAAGTCAGGGGAGACACAGCCATCCGACCCATAGATGGCTGGCACAAACAGGACAACACAAGAGTGCTTTCACTTAAAGCTAAACTTTACATAGTCTCGAGCACTTACACACGTCCGCAACAAGATTAGTAAAACACTCCCAACCCTTGATAATTACCAAAGTTAAGCGTGGCTTTCAAAGTGACACAGCGGCAGACTTCCAGTGGCCAAATCTTCCGTCTGCCAGTGGGGACCGCAAGATGTATGCAGAGGGAGAGTCCAAAAAGAGTCCCCAAACGAGTCCAACTATCTCAAGCTTTTTCCCCTTATTTATACGTTAGTAATAGAATGACATGTCCCTTAAAGAAACCTTAAGTGAGCAGTTTCAGTGATCAAGCAAGAGGTTCCTTCTGATTATTGATTAACCAGGTGTGGTTTTTTCCAGAATTTGCTGCCTTGAGACACAATAGACATTCCTGGGGCTTATCCTGCTCTTTTAAAATGCATGTATCAGCAACTTCAACACAATTCTTATCAGGAAGGACACAGGGTCAAGCTGTCCTTTCTGTGGCACCCAAAATTCCCCACCCGCGCCTGCCTTGGTCAAGCTGAGATTGTTTAATAGCTTGCTTTTAACAATGAACAATAGTGGTTTTAGGCACTTTACCGCTTTGCCAAAGTCTCCTCGTACACAGGGAGGGTGGAAAAAAAAAAGGAGGAGGAAAGAAGAGAAGGGAAAAAAAAGAAAGTGTGAGTTCTGTGAAGCATTTCTTAACTTTTCTGTTATTAAGATTCCTGAGTCTTCCTTACAGGACTGCAGGAACAAAACCCTCTCCTATGAAAGCATGTCCCTCTGATACTCTCTCCTTCTCAAAGTTTCCTGTTACCTGCTTTTTGGGTCCCTTGCGTTTACATGTCCCCTCACCCAAAATCCAATTCCTGTGTTCTACTGCTGGGGATTTTGCATTCTACAAATCCCAACCCCCTGCAAAGATGATAATTTGTTGCATCATACTAATGTTCTAGTTCTATTCTAGACTAGCAATAGGCCATAATGACTGTCTACTTCAAAGAAAGATGTATTGGCTCTCCTCACCTAGGTCACCACCACTTGAGACGTCAGTGCAACATGGAGATGAATCGACAACTGAGAAGGCAAAAATCAACCTTACCATCAAAATGGAGTTTGCAGCTTTATAAAGATACAAACAGTTCATAACATCAAAACGGAATTTGTAAAGTGTATGCAGACAGATTCCCGCAGTTCACCACAAAAAGACAGTAAAAATGACAGTTGAAACAAAACATTTTGATCTTATTAAAATGAAATGTTTTAATAAGATTGAAACAGAGTGTGGGAGAAGGAAGCAAACTACAACTTCCCTAAGGAACCGTAACAGCATTTCTGGATAGATATATTCCAGTATTTGATTTTTCAATGCAAAGTTGGATTTTTTCCAAAAAAAACAAAACAAGTTTTAATCTAGGTTTTCCATGGCAGCAGGCCCATTTTCCTACCAGCACTACATGTAATGCTGTGGCGAAACAGAGAACCGTATTTGTGCAGAATTGTTCCTCTGGTACAGTCCAGCAGCACTAACTAGGACTTTATTCTCGTATTATAGGATACTAGTAACTCCCCACGATTGAGTCATCCAATAGAATTAGACCCAGGCCCTCTGGATCTAAAAAGCATGAGTGTCATCTATTTGAGACAAAAGATCAACTCCACTAATTGGAAGGCAGTGGCAGACAAATGTCTTACATGGTCCAGCCACTAGAGGGGGTACAAAGACCTACACCACGGGTCCCCAACGCGGTGCCCGTGGGCGCCATTTAAGTGCTCCTGTGTCCTGACCCCTGGTGGAGCATCCACCTAAATGCCTGCGATGCCTCTCGACGACGTCGCTTGCCAATGACAAGTGATATCATCAAGAGGCGTCGCTGCCAAAATGCCGCAGAAATTTGGCGGTATTTCAGTGGGTGCTCCACTGCCGCCATGGTCCTTCATCTGGCGCCCACCAGACGAAAAGGTTGGGGACCACTGACCTACACTCTCACAAGCATGGGCTACACGCTCCCTCTGGGCAGGGAACTTTTTTGGGAGGTTCACAGCAGTTCAAATCCCCTTATAGGCCCTCACTGCTTGTAGATTGCTGAGGAAGAATAAAGTACTTTAAAAACATTAAGAGATACAAAAGGTTCACTGCAGCATAACTTTGTGCTAAAGACCTAGGTTCATTCCTAAATAAATAAATGGGGAAAGTGAAATGAGAAAGCCATACCAGGAAAACATGTTGTGGCTAGGTAGGTGGGTGGAAGGAGCTTCTTTCTTCCAATTCCTCATTCTTTTCCTTCTTGTCTCTTTGAGCTCATTAATATACTTTGCTTCATTAAACCAACTCTTGGCTTGTGTAATGCATTCCCCCACATTCACAGTCACAGTCCCTGCAGTGAAACAGGAAAGGTCAGAAGGTCTTGTCTTGCCTTATAAAAATTAAAACCAAAGTTTAGGAGTGCTTACATTAGTCCCGTCTTTGTTTAAAGTATAACAGGAAGCTTTTCCCAGTGCCCAGGCTTTCCCCTGTTACACATGCACACTGATGGTAAGATTACACAGCATCAGATTAACACCAAAACCAGATGACATGGCTCAGCAGGAAGTTAGCCTCTCTCTGCCTTGATCATTCCAATCTCCTTCCAGGCATCTTTCCATCAGCCAGAATCTCAAGGGAAACATCAGTGGAGTCTGACAGGAGGAGTCCAGCCTGTCAGGTTTTCAAAGATTTAAGAGGTATTCTTGCAATTCACCATTTAGAAAAAAATCAACTCACAGTCAAGGCTGTCACTCAAAGTTTTAATAGGTTAGGAATAATTGCACTCCCAATATTAAACCTGTGACACACACAATAAACGCTTTAGGGAATACGATGCAATATTGCAATGGAAAATACTGTGTCTGTTAGATGGAAGAGTGTCACCAAAAGGGGTGGGGGAAACATAATAAATAGAGATTTCATGAGGCGAGGGGTGGCAGGCACATGATAGTAACAGGGCCGGCTCCAGGGACCAGATGAGCAAGCAGGTGCCTGGGGCAGCCAAGGGGAAGGGGCAGCATGTCGGGCTGTTCAGCAGCAATTCGGCGGCGGGTCCCTCGATCCCTCTCTGAGGGAATGACCTACGGCCAAATTACCGGCGAAGAAGAAAGTGGTGCAGTGGAGCTGCCACCGACCATGATCATGGCCTCTTTTTTTTCCTCCCTCACTTGGAGCAGCAAAAACCCTGGAGCTGGCCCTGGTTAGGAAATGCTAATTTATGTCCCTCACATTATGATCCCTGGTTCTACAGCAGGAATTAATCTTCATCTGTCAGAGGAGAAAAGCAAGGGTTAAAAACAGAGAGCACTCATCCAGTGCATCATCGCTGATGGATGAAGCCCCTGTGCATATGGTCTGATCAGTCCAGTGCCTCTCTCAATCCTGTGGGTCATTGACCCGTACTCTGCCTAAGGGTCTACTCCTAGATGCTGCCAAGTTCCCAAAGATTGAAGAGAGCTGCAGGGGCTCACCACCAAGATCTGGCCCAGAATGAGAGAGAAAGGAAAGCGTGAAACCCCTCTGCCCGTCTCTCCTGGATGTGAAAAGTCTCAAGGAGGAGTCAGTAGCCCATTGAGAGAGCATGTAGCAACGGCAAGTGAGGACTAATGTTTTGAAAGCTCTCAAGAAACATCACACGGCAACAAAAGGGGCCTGTGACATACTCCTGCCCCATATACAAGCACCTTATATTCAGCTATCCCACTGCAGTGCCTCATGGGAGCTGTAGTTCAGTTTCCTCATCTCCCCATTCTCCTCTATGGGTAGAGTTCACCAGCATGACTACAACCCCCTAAATGCACCACCGCCAGGGACTTCCATGATGCAATTGTCTCTCACTATGAAGGGAGACTTCCCCATCCTGCATAAACATCGCTCCAGTGAGACCTTTAGCCAAGTTATAAAAACAAACAACAACAAAGTGCCTGTTCATGTAGTTTTTCCCATTGTGTATCAACCAGAAGAGCATAATGGGCATAAGGAAGTAAACATGTAGTTTTTTTGATACAGAGCTGGAATTTTCAGTTCTGAACAAGTCTTTTTGCTGACAGGCTAAAACCCATGAGGGTGAAGCTTGGGCAGGTTGAAACGTTCTAGTGACAACAAGATTAAAAATAGAGTCTTAAATGTGTGTGTACAGTTGGGAGCATGCATCATTATAGCCCGTGGAGGAATTCAGAGAGGAAAGCCTGGTTGCTTTGGATTCCTGTCTAGAGGAAAAGCACAAGTACAGCTTGCACAAAGCAAGAATCCACTATTTGCTAAAAATGCTAGGAAACAATCTGTTACCTGCTATAGTTCCTATTGGCTCTCTCGTAATTGTTTATTGTAAAGCATCTAAGATGTTCATCCAAGCACACTATTTAACAGAGTGGTTTTCTCTCGAGAGAGACAGAGAAGAGTGATCATCAACTGACAAGGGTGAACACGTTCATATAAAGACAAACCCTAAGCCTCCAGCTCAGATCATTTGTCCAAAAGCCAAACTAAGTCTATAAATCTGCACACTAGTGAGCTTATTTTTTTAAAACCCCCTCCTCATCATAATCCAGAGCCTTCTGAGTCCTCTCTGGGAATAAAAGAAGAGGTTTCTCAAATCCCATAAATCTGGCTGTTCTTTTAAGGTTTCCAACCTGGCTGGAAAAATATCTGAAATCTCTCCAGAAAGCCTGTTCTCACAATATTGCTTCATATGTGTAACTATGTCACCCTCTAGCAGACAGGATAGGTTAGAAGCCCAATGAACAATGATAAAATACTTTATTAAACCAAGTAGGGTGGAGAAGCTTGTGCCGCTAGTGTTCCTCTCCATAGTATGGATACACCATGATTTTGTTTCTTAAGGCTGTAATCCTGACACCTATCACCAACCAACTCAGCCAGAAGTTACAGGCTTGATACAGGAAATACTGAGGTAAATTCTGTGGTCTGTATTATGCCAGACAGTAGACTAGAAACTCATATGGTCCCTTCTGGACTTGAGATCTATTAATCCATCAACTTGATATTCACTAAAAAAAAGCCTTGAACATTGTAGAGAGTCTGGATGCACAGTGCAGCAGGCACTAAACAACCAGAGTCCAGAGTTATTGTAATGTTAAACATGGTTGAGAGAAATAATCCAGAGGTGCTGAGGAGCTCATCCTCTCTCAAGCTCTGAGACAGGACACAAGTTATGACAGTCAGGAGAGATGAAAGCTAAAGACTTCGTGGGGCAATCAACAGAATAGAGGAGAAAGGTGTTAAGCTTGATTTTGACTTCCATAAAGCCTTGGATAAAGCCCCTGACAAAAGGCTGTTAAGGAAACTCTGTAGTAACAAGATGTGAGATCTTGGAATACAAATGGAAGGTAGAAAATAAAGAGTAGGAATAACTTTTCAACGTGGTAGGAAGTTAATAGAAGGATAAATATATTTAATGTACAAATTCTGAACAGCAAATACATTAGCCATCCACACAGCTTATCAATGGTTGTGGTGGATAGCTGGAAATCGAGATTAGATGTCTTAAATTATGTTGCCATAGGCCCTGGCTCCATGGGTGCTTTGGGGCTGGAGCAACCACAGGGAAAAATGGTGGGTGAGGAGCACCCACCAGCAGCCCCCACTATCAGCTCCCCCTCAGTGCATCCTGCTCGCTGGCAGGCCCTGCAGATCAGCCCCTCCCCCTCTTCTCTGTGCATCCTGCCCACTGCAAACAGGTATTTCACAGCTTGCAGGAGGCTGAGAGAGAAGGGGTCAGAGCAAGGACATAGTGCTCTTGGGGGAAGAGACAGAAATGGGCAGGAAAAGGAGGGGCGGGGCTGTAGGGGGATGAGGTGGAGTGTAGGCAGAGTCTGGAACAGTGCCAGGGCACCCCCAGGCACTTTGGAAAGTTGGTACCTGTGGATGTTGCTCTACTTCAAGCTCAAGGTTAATTGGGCTTTATGCAAGAAGTACTAGGCGAAATTCCATTCCCTGTGTTATGCAGACAAGATCATCATAATGATCCCACCTGGCCATAAAAATTTATGATTCTCTATGCAGAAGTAAAACTGTGAGGTGGCAACATTTGTAGATAACACCAAATTATTGAGGTTGGGCAGGACTAGCGAGAATTATATGGAACTTCACAAGCACCTGACACCTAAACTATTGGGCAATGTGGACAATGGGAAAGGTAATGGCCATTGTGAGGAAGAAATTGAGTTATCCATATACATTACTGGGTTTTAACGGAACTGTCACCACCCACATGGCTCCATTGCTCCTTGTCAGAGACAGAACACTGGACCTCCTATGTTTCCAGAACTACTTAGGGTCCACACGTTATCAAGCTGACACATGGGCTGGAGATACACTCAAAGACTTGTCATCTCCTTGCTGACTCTGACAGCAGGACTTGTATTGAAGGAATCTCTGAAATCTCACTGTTGGCACGGAGAGAGGTGGAGATAAATGGAGAAGTCCAGGAGCAAAAAATTAATAGACAAAACAATGTCTCCATTGTGTGCTTGATGAAGAAGCCAGAAGAGAGTCCCCCACTAGTTCAGATGTCTCCTTTCAATTAAGGGATTGAGGGCTATAGTACAAAAGCACATGAAATAAATCAGGGAATGTCTTGGAATTAAATCTAGACTTTTCTCAAGCCATCAGTTAAGAGCCAAAAACTCATATACCCATAGAAAATAGTTCAGAGAAACTGACAATTCCAGATTGGAATGGAAGACCGGCCCTACTTGCTGCTGCTGCATTCACGTCTCAGTTATTCAACTCGCTATTAAAGCCAAAGCTGCAATGGGGCAGATTCCCCGCTCACAAATCTGGAGTGACCAAAGGGTTCATTTTACACCAGTATATCATTTCAGCTGGGATTTCATTAAGTAGTAAAAATATGCTTTCCCCATAGAAATCCCATCACCATCAGAAGCTTCTGTTTCTCTTTGCTGCAATGTCATCTCTGAGATGTAAAATTCCTTGGAAGTGGCACAAAGAAAGGCAATCCACAACACACACCAGGACTGTTGCCCAGCAATAGAATAGGAAGAAGTCCAGTGTAACACCAACCTAATGACTATGTTACATGCACATCCTCCCGAGAGATTAACCCAGCATCTCAATTAGACCAGAGAGGTAAATTTTGGAGGGTCTGGTGGGTCTGGACAGGAATAAACATGTTTTCTGAAACACTTCAGACCCCTATAACAACATTGGCAATGAAAATAACGACCAATTTAGGGAGAAAGAACAAAACCAAAAATAAACCCTTCATTGCTTGAAGGCAACATGAGTAAAGCAGGAACACAAGTGTTGTCTGGTTATATTTAATTCATCTTAGTCACTTTGCAGCCTGAGAAACTTGCTCAGAAACTCCAGATGCTATCAAATGCTTAAACACCTTGTCCCAGAGGAGTCTGATGTAACCAATTAGAACAGATCTAAACAAACACTCGTGCCAGAAGACAGAGGGTCATCACAGAAAACTGCAAAGTCTTAAATACAAGAAAACAGACAAGAGTTCATAGTAACTCACACCTCATTGACCACTCATTATTGTTGTGCAAATAAATTATTTCTCATGCCATCACTTCTTTTCACTTATTTATCGGAGTTTCTCTTATGGATGCAAAAACAGATTAAATCCATCTGTTGGACTCAAATGGACTCAGATCCACAGGCTATCTATAGCTAGTGACTGATAAGAGACAAAAACAGGTTGTGTAGAAACCACAGCAAACCCTCAATCTCAGAATACATGGTGGTGGCGGGAAGACAGCCCTTCCTGACACCTTCAGGTGCCCAGCTAAAACCCTGAAGCACAAACATAAGAAACTGGATGTGAGCCCCAGGAGTGCTGAGACCTGTCCCCTACCATCACAATCAACCCCATTATTTTCACTTAAATTTGTCCAGTTCTCTTAATACTAATGAAATCATTTGCCTCCCTCCCACCACAACTCCTATTGGGAGGCATTCCAGAACCTCACTCCTCTGATGGTTAGAAACCTTCTAGTTTCCTGCCTGATTATGTTCACGGCCAGTTTATAGCCATTTGCTCTTGTGCCATAGAGCAGTGGTGCCTCAGAACAAAGGGCCTGTCCCAAAGCCCATTAAGGTCAACGGGAGTCTTTCCACAAACATCAATGGACTTTAGATCAGGACCAAAAAGGGCAGAGTGCAAAACCACTGAGATTGGAATAGCATGTTTGTCTGTGGAGAGGCATGTGGGCATCTGAGTTGGGTGTGGGTGTGAGAGAGAGAGACACACACACACAAACACACACATGAGAGACTGTGGGGCCATGTGTCATAGCTTTCCTACTCAGATTTGAACCTTAGCGTTCATAAACTGAGAAGCTAGCATGAACCCTCTAAGCTTAATTACCAGCTTAGATCTGATATCGCTGCCACAGCACAAGTGATATTCAGGACTTGGCTCTCTCGTGGTCTCCAAAACCTTCTTGCGGGACCCAAGACTCAGAAGCTGAGCCTTACACAAAGGGAAAACAACTCCTCTCCCTTGTTTCCTTTCTCATCCCCAGCTCCTCCCTGGTTATCTGGGGAACTGTAACTAAACTCTTGATTGCAAACAGAGAGAGCAATTACCCTCCCCCTCCTTCTTCCGAAGACCCTGAGTCCTAGAATTCCCCTCCGTAGATTAGACACAGAAGAGAATTTCTTCCTTTGGTTCTTAGCCTACCCAGAGAAAACTCAAACAGGTCTTAAAAAGAAAGCTTTATATAAAAAAGAAAGAAAAAACACATGAACATGATCTCTGCATAAAGGTAACAATACACAGGGCTATTTCTTAAAAGAAAAATATGAATAAACAGCCTTATTCAAAAAGAGAGACAATTTAAACATTCCAGCAACTACACACATGTAAATACAAAAAAAACAATAAGAGCCTATTGTTTTTTCTACCTTTGTACTGACAGCTTTGAAACTGAAGATTAGAAGCTTACAGATAGAAAAAGATCCCCTCTCATAGCTGAGAGCCGGACAAAGACACAGACCCAAACATTCCCTCCCCTGAGCTTTGAAAAATCCGGTTTCCTGATTGGTCCTCTGGTCAGGTGTTTGGTTCCCTTTGTTAACCCTTTACAGGTGAAAGAAACATTAACATCTGAGTTGGGTGTGGGTGTGAGAGAGAGAGAGACACACATAAACACACACATGAGAGACTGTGGGGCCATGTGCGTATACACAGAAGAGTGAACTCACTCCTACAAGGCTCCCTCGTGGTTGGATGGGGCATAACAGATTCTTCTCATCTAGTTCCCTGTGCCGATGGCTGCTCTGACCCGCTGGGGGCCTTCCTCATCTTGTGACTCGTTCCTCTGCCCAGGTCACTTTAAAGCCTCTCCCCTTCCATGGTACCAAAAGTACAACTGAAAGTTCCCAAACCAAAATAGCTAGGGCTGCATTTCACTGGGCCATTTCGTACCACTGATCATGCAGCTTCTTCTCTGGTTCCGAGGCCTCTGATTTCTCCCTAGGTCCTCCTAGCTCCTTCTTTCTGTGCTGTAGCACAGATCCCTCAGGCCTACCTCCTTGTGCCCAACCCTTTTCCAGGACCCACACAGGGATTAAGTCCATCTCTGTGGTCTTCTTCAGCCTGTCTTTTACAGGCCCTTCCCTGAGAGAAGGAACTCCCTCCCTCCTCTGTCATGAGTTTCTTTCCTAGACTAACCTACTCCAGGAGGGACTGTAAAGTGTGTTCCCTCACCTTTCTTCCTCTCTCTCTGAATCCTCCTCCTAATCTATGCTTCCCTCACTAATCACCCAGCTCCTTCCCTAAATGGGCTTCATCTTTAATTAAGCCTGGCCCATCCTCCAGCTGCAGCAAGGTAGCATTATATGGCTCCCAGGCCCACATTAACCCTTCTAGTGCAAAAGTGGAGTCTACACCCCATCTCAGTACATTTCATCTTAAAGACAGAACCTACACACCTTTTAAGTATATAGCAGCATATCAAAACATACTGAATCCACAGAGTAAGAGGGAACCCCCCCTCCACCTTCAATCTTTTTAAATCATTTGTGTGCTACTGTAATTTAGGTAAGGTGCCGCTACCCAGATGTAAAGCATCATTCACTTTACATTACGAGACTGAAGAAAAACGGTAATCATGTCTTGAGTGTCTGCAGTTACCATTTTAATCACATTACCCCTTTGTTTTCCTTTGTGGTGAAATGAATGATGAACCTACCTCAAAAGTGTCAATTCTCACATAATGCATATTCCTAACTAGGTTCATTTTAAATGGATTAGTGTCTCATGATGAAGAGAGCAATATACCTGGATGCATTGTCTTGTCTGACATTGCTTACTTGGGAAATCTTAAATATACAAATCTGCAGTTGTGTATGTTTCATCAAAACTTGATTTAGCTTATCAGGGGGAGCCAATTTGCATTCTTCAACAGCCATAATTAGGTTAGGATAAAACTGCAGCTTTTTCCCACTATGCCTTCCCCATGGCATGGTTGGCCCCTGTCCCTGGCAAGTGGGCCCAGGCGGGGAGCGAGACGGAGCCACTTCTCACATGGCTGAAACTGGCCACTCTGGGCTGCTGCTCTGTGCAGTGCAGCAGCTGCCTGAGAGAGTGCCTGGCTGGGGAGGTGACAGCAGTGCCCCTCTCCCTGCCCGGGTCCAGCTGCCAGGGACAGGAGCTGAGTGAATCAGAAACGTGATGGGTGGGGAAGACGACTCTGGCTTGCTTGGCCACTGTCCCCAGCAGCTTGGCCTGGGCAGAGGGTGGCCTGCTGCCTCCCTAGCCAGGTTCTCACAGCCAGCTGCCATACTGCACAGAGCAGTGAGCCAGAGCGGCCGGAGTGAGAAGTGGCTGGTCCTGCCCCTTTCACTCCTCACCCGGCCCTGGCTGCCAGGGACAGGGGCCAACCATGCCGGGGGGGAAGGCGCAGTGGGAAAAAGACAGAGCTCCCGTCCTCCCCCCTGGCAGGACAAGCAGAAATCAGGGTGCGGGGTGGATGGTTGTGACCCTGGCTTTGTAGATGAACCTCAAAGGAATGGCAGGTTCAGGCAACCACCCAAACGTTCAGATCTGAACTGCACACACTCTTGGTTCTGGAAAAGGTATGGTGGAAACCTTCCAAGAATTGTTCTCTTGGGATTTCTTTTTTCTGATCAGGCCACAAACATTTTTAAAATAGTGGTGTTCTGGCATTTCTGGCACGGAACAGAAGAGCACACACCTGAAAGATAATGGGAAATAAAGCTCTGCAAGCACTTTTTTTTAACCTGAAAATGTATTTTGTTTGAGGTTTAGGTGAAGGACCAAGATAATTCTTATTTTATCTGAATCAGATCGCTCATCTTTTGTTAAACAGCTGCATTCTTCAAGGTTGTTATTTGACTGTGCAAGTAACAAAACAAGTTTCACTGCACTGACCACTGGAACAAACTACCAAGGGAAGTGGTGGATTCACCATCTTTTGGTGACTTCAGGCCAAGACCAGATGTCTTTCTGGAAGGTATGTTTTAGCCAACGCAAGCTTTTGCGCTTGATGCAGGAGTAACTAGGTTAAATTCTATGGCCTGTGTTATACAGGAGGTCAGACTAGATGATTTAATAGTCCCTGTTGACTCTAAAATAAAATATCTATAAATCCAGGAACTCCAAGGCCCCAATATTCAATGGGCGTAGATCAGTCTAGCTCAGGGGTTCTTGAACTTCATTGCACTGCGACCCCCTTCTGATAACAAAAATTACTACACAACCTCAGGAAAGGAGACCAAAGCCTGAGCCCCACCATCCCGGGGTGGAGGACAAACCCGAGTCCCACCACTGCAGGCAGGGGAGCCAAAGCTGAAGCTCAAGACCTTCAGTCCCAGGTGGGGGGCATGTAACCTGAGCTTTGCCACCAGGGCTGAAAGACCTCGGTCCTGAGCAGTGGGGCTCAGTATTCAGCTTTGGTCCTGGGCAGTAAGTCTCGGCATTAGGCTCTGGGCCCCAGACAAGGTCTCACGTCTGGTTGCTGCAGTTTTGCTACAGATCTAAATTATCATTATTTTCCCTATGCTTCTGAACCAGCCATAAAAAAACCCTTCTATTTCTTAGTTTTCAAACTCATCCCCGACTGTCATCACCTGTGTAGACAGCAGTCTGGACTGTGGTCTATAAAGACAGCCAAGGTGAAATTGCTTCTCAGATTACTGGTCTGAAACACGTTAATAGTCAAAGAGTGATAGGAGCCATAACCGCACCAGTAAATGCTGAATCTCACTTAGATTGGGAAGATAGGATGGAGTTGACTTTTTTCTGTTTTTAAATGAAAGGATGTACAAACTTTTAGGAAGAGAAGCATGAGCCATTTTAGTAAAGCTCTGCAGCATTACATCTCCCTGATATGCTCCATTGTTTTCTCAAGGTTTATCTGTGCACTGAAGCAATTTAGCAGAATAAAAAGAGGTCAGTAACTCTTACAAAAATTCTCAGATACTATCATGCAGGGTATATAAATGAGAGAGAGAAAGAGATGAGCTAAGCACACTGGTTAATTTCTAGCCATGGGAATTCTTTTCATAATGATCCCAAATTCCCTCTTATCCAAATTTTGGGTACATTCTGTATGTGACTCACTTACGAACAGTGATTGAAGCAGATGGTTTAAGCCATTCATTGAAATCAACGGAACTTCCACCAGTGAGTAGATGATCCTTTGGTTGGAAATACTTGGGAATTTGCCAACAATATGCCACTCGCTCTAGCAGGTTGTGCTTTTCAGCTTTTGCACCTAGTTCCCCTCAGCACTCAGGAAGATAGGGAAATGTATCTAACTTCCATTAGCCCTTTCAATAGGTCCGTCACATTCATTTCCCTATTATCGCCACAATACATCAATGTGAGAACAGACTGGGGAGAGCGCACAGAAAATTTAATTTACTCTGGGGAGAACATCATCTTGTCTCATTTTCTTTGTCTATGCGCATAATTCGTTACATTACAAACCAAAGAATTTGACTTGGAAGAAAATGAAAAGAGTTAAACTGGAAACAATACAAGATGTGTTATAAAGCAGCTAAAAGTTTTAATTTCACAATGAGTCTGTTTAATCCAGGTAGATGGCATTTGTTTTTGATAAACCAATTAAAAATAAATTACATTTGTAAAAACCTGCACACACACATGGATTATATTCCCAAGAGTTGGAATATGAACAATAATTGCCAGAAAATAATAAATCTACTTAATATTAGTAGAAAATATGAAAAGCATCATACTGAAATAATTACAGAGCTGCAAAGGATGCTTTCTGCTAGTAATTCGAGAATTGTTGTCTCATTTAGTGAAGTTTATTTTCGGGGTGGGAAAGGAAAGAAGTGCTTTGTTCGGGTTACCGATTTCTAACAAACACTGTTCAGGACTGGAACAGCAGTGGTAGAATCCAAGTGCATTGAAAGAGTCATGAGGATAAACAAGCATAGACGCTTGCTTGCACTATTATTTATATTTCAATTACAGAAATGTTTACAGACTCCGTTGTGCTAGATGCTGTGCAGAAACAGAGGTGATCAGAAAAGCTTTGACGGAACAGGGACACAGTTCCATCAGGATGCTTTGCAAAATCTTGTCTGTTTTGCCAAATTTTCATTGCGGAAAATAAAAAAAGAGCAACAAACTGACACATTTCAAACACTTCTGGAATGAAACATTGAGTTCTGTTTTAAAAAGACTTCTTTTAAATGTTTGCCTCATATATATTAGAACAAAAATCAAGTAAAACAATCACACTAATATTATAAAGATTGTCAAAATGAAATATGTTGATTGATCTCAAACTATTCCCTTTTTCAACCCTCAAAATTTCTCTTTTGCTGAGAATTTTGAAGTTTTTGGAATTTGATGCTAATTGGGACAAAAATGTGAAGTCTTCAAATCCTCCACAAAATGGAATTTCCATTCTCCACACAGTTCTAATAGGAGACACAGTCCCTCTCTTGGAGAATTAAAACAAGACAGATGGGGATACAGATGTGAAATGACTTGCCCAAATTCACACAGCAGGTCAGTGGTAGATCTAGGAATTTAATCTGGATCTCCTGACTCTCATTCCAGGATCTATCCACTAGCCAGGCTGCTTCAAGCCATGATTGCTTTGGAGAGGTGATATTAATGATTAGTTTATCCAAAGGATAAAGCTGGAAAGGAGGAGGATTCCTTTTTTCTGTCTGCAAATTATTTGTGAGCATTTGGAATAGTTCAGTGAATACCAGTCTGTGGATAATTAAGAGCTTCTCCAAAGATCTGCAGGAGTACTGCAGGTATGAATACTCTAATTCAGACATGACTGAAAAGTCAGGGGAGATATTTGGTTTGATAAACATTTGGAATTGGTCAGCAAATTGATTAGTTCATTTTGGGGCCAACAAACTAAGTGTTTTAACCACCATGGTTAAAGCACTTGCCTGGGTTGTAGGAGACTCAGGTTTGAATCCCCATTCTGGAACAGGGAAGTGAACTCAGCTCTTCCCCATAGGTAAGCAGCCTAACCCCCAGGCTAAATGCTATTCTGGTGCGGGTTACTCTCAGTCTCTCTTGGTGAAGCTGTTCCACTTTGTATAAATATTTGAATATTCACTAGGCCAAAGACAGAGATTACCTCAGACACCACAGTATAGAGTCACTCACCTGGGATACAGGAAATGGGGATTCAAATCTTCTCTCTACCTGAGATTCAGAGGAGAGATTTGAACCTAGATCTCCTGTCTCCCAGGTAAGTATCTTATTTTGTCTTTTGCTGGGGCTGGGTAGAGTTTAGACACTGCCACTGGCTTTGAGCATCTAGGCACACAGTACAAGTGCAGACTTCATGTTTGACTCCCCTCCTGGCGTGCATATCGTGGTCCAATTACCAAGGCCCTGAATCAGCTGCCATCTTATCCAAGCCTCCCTAGCAGCACTTGCTTGTTCCCCAGAATCCTACCAAAGGTGTAAGTCTTCTGGGTTATGATTTCTCTCAGAGGCATGTGATAATGAAAACCAGACATGCAATTTGCACAGGATTCTAAAAGACACCATTGTTTTTTTTACTGAGAGCATGAGAAATACACTGATCTAGACAAAATAATATGTCCTCCTACACACAGTTCCCTACCCCAGCTTCCTCACTGATCTGGAGAGCTCCATGGGCATAGGCTTTCTTTGCTCCCCCCCTACCATATATAGCTTCTCAACCAGAATGTGGAATCTCTGCTTTTGTTCATTCGTTCATTCTCTCTCTCCAGAATAACAGACAAGAAACCCTCTCTTTTACGTTCTCCAGCCCCCTGTGTCAGTTGCCTCAACAGGTGAGCACAGACTCTTACCAAGTTGCTTGGTTGCCAGGTGACCTCTCCCCTGGTTAACCAGTTCTCCTGGGTAGAAGCCAGCCTTTTATCTCAAGGTGTTTCTACCTGAAAAGGTGACCATTTAAAGTCCAAAAAACAACCGTTGTTTCTAGTCTGACAGAGATGTGCCACAGTCCCTCTCAGCAAATGGTGGATCCCACATCTACAGAGAGGCATTCCATGATATGAATTCCAGTTGATGTTATGAAATGGCAAGTTGTACACAGACTCTCTAGATCACCAAATACCTATCTCCCAGAGGTGTAATGCAGTTTTATCTTTAGAAGGTACTTTGATAGAAGCTAGAAGAAGATAGCAAAGAATTTCAATGAAAAAAACCAAACTTTTGGCCGCTTAATTATTTTCTTGCCATGTTGTTATTTATTTATTACTCTTGTTGTCCTCATCAACATCATTATAGGGATAATGAGAAATATATTGGCAGGAAACTGCACTTTGCACTTCATTACCTCTGAGACGGGGAATACACAATTGAACCAAAAAAGAGTTTTTATAAACATCTACATACATGAGCTCTCAAACACCTTTCTGTTCTACTAAGCAGGCAGCATCCAGACCAAAACAGAGCCCATGAGGTAAGTTCAATCTGTGGGATTCTATAACAGTCTGTGACCTCAATTGTCTATAATGCAAAGGCATGAGCCATGGAGACTACAAGTCCCAGTATGCAATGCTCCAACTTAATTGAAGAGATTGGTCTTTCAGTTCATTGAATTCCAGGGCTTTTCAATTCACCAAGCTGCTCCGACATATTACTGAAGAGAATGGCTATAATCTTCTCTGTTTTATAAATATAGGACTTGATCTAGTATTGACGGCCACAAGCATTCAAAGATCATGATTCAAGCACACTGAAATAAAAAGAGATCAGCTTAAAAATTATGAGAATAAAAATACATTTTGAATTTACTGGGTTTTGAGCCCTTGGGATTTCACATTTTCAAGTTTTTCTCCACAACCATGAGTGTTAGAATTTTAATTTTTAAAGCTTAAAGGAGAATTTCCTTTAATCACTTGACTCCAGGAGTTAGAGCACCTTTAAAAAAAAGTGAGGGGGATGGTATTGCTAAACTCAAAATTCCAGGAGTTGGCAACACTGTGTGATTCTTCTCAGACACTGGCATAAATCAGGAGTAACTCCACTGGGTCAATGAAGCAACACCACACCAGTGAGAGTATATGCAAGCTTCTGAAGCTGTTGTAAATTAAGCCTTGTCTGATTAATGTTGAGTGCCTCTCTGCTAAAATAAAATGCTGCAATTTGAGCGGCCAAAACAACCACCACCTACCCAGAATACTTGTTATCCTGCAATAGAGATGGGGGGATTAGTGTAAAACATTTCCCCCCCCAATATCCATTTGCATTTTTTTTAAAATCACTTTTCAGGGCTTGTGTTCACTACAGGGGTAAGTCGACCTAAGATCAGCTACATTATTCCCACATCTGGAATCAACATAGCTTCGGTCAACTTATGTCGGTGTCTTCTGTGCACTGCGTTGATCAGAGATGCTCTCTCATAGACTTACCTTAATCTTCTCAGGGAGCTGGAGTACACTCTGCAGTCGATTTAGCGAGTCTTCACTAGACCCACTAAATTGTCCCCTGCTGCATTAATTATCTCCCCATAGTGAAGACCAGCCCTCACTTTGTGCTCCTTAGTATTTGTCTTCTGTGACAATTTATTAGGACTACTGCAGTAGCCCCTGGGAGAATTACTAATCATGGATCTGTGCCCCATTGTGCCAGGTGCTGTACAAATGCAGAAGGGGAACAGGAAGAAAAACAGTCCCTGCCCCCAAAGTTTTACAATCTAAGTACAAGATGAGAGACGACAACAGGTGAGTACAGAGATAGGAGAGCACAAAGAAAGAATGAGACAGTATTCTAGTGAACAAGTTTTAAAGGAGCCATTTGTCCAAAAAAGCATTCCCTAGATCAAATGAGTTATTGGCTTGACTGATGTTGGAATTACTGGTTGAAATCTGGTGGCCTGCATTATGCAGGGAGGTCAGCTTAGGTGATAATTAATAATGGTTCCTTCTGAACAGGGGAAGAAAATACCCGATAAAAATCTATGAAAAAGAAAATTTTACTGTGGACTATCTCCCCAAAAGTGAACTGTGAGTTGCACAACAACAATAGTTTAGAGTTCTTCTCTTCCAAATGCCATGTGAAACTTGCTTGTTTATGATTTGCATACATCATCCAGCAAGGGAACAGAAATAATGTAGCATGGTGTACGTAAGTCAGACTGCCTGAATTTCAAGTTTAAAATATTCACAAATCACCATTTTGTTAATTATCTGCAAACCATGAGGAAGCAATTAGTCGATCATGAATAAAGGTGAAACTTTTGCACTCTGTGGACAATTTGGGAGCAGAAAAGGAAGCAACATTGAGATGAATTGGCTATAACTCACTCACCTGTCCTCACTTGAGAAAAAGCAGTAAATGAAAATTATAGACTCAGACTTGAACGTTAGAAGGGACCATCGTGATCATCTAGTTTGACCTGCACATTGTAGGCCACAAAACCTCGCCCACCCACTCCTGGACTAAACCAGTAACCTCTGGCTGAGGTACTAAAGTCCACAGGTCTTGATTAAAGACAGCAAGTTACAGAAGAACTTCAGGGCAGGGTCTGTCTCTTTGTTCTGTGTTGGTACAGCGCCTAGGACAATGGCGTTCCAGTCCATGACTGGGGTTCCTATCTAAACAACCTCTGTATCAATCCCAATGTCCAATTCCTGCCTTCTGCTTTTCAGCCGCTTCCTTCCGAGTCATGGTCTCTGGATGGCTGTTATATGAGTATGAGTCAACAGTGTACCCTTGTTGCCAAGGCTAACGACATTTTGCACGATATAAGTAGGAGCATTGCCAGCAGATCGAGGGACATGATCATTTCCAGGGGTGAGCTGGAACTGGTTCCCACCAGTTCCCAAAAACCAGTTGCTAAAATTAGATCCCCATGGAGAACCAGTTGTTAAAGGGCCAGGGGGCAGGCAAAGAACTCCAGTCCACAGGCCGGACCGTCCTGTTGCTCCCAGGATTCCCAGCTAGGGAGGCTGAGGTTCCCCTGGCCCCTCCCCCACACTCCTCCCTCCCCCTTAAATCAGAACTTTTTATAGGGAACCGGTTGTTAAGATTTTGGCAGCTCATCACTGATCATTCCTCTCTATTTGGCATTGGTGTGGCCTCATCTGGAGTACTGTGTCTAGTTTTGGGCCCCACACTACAAGAAGGATGTGAACAAATTGCAAAGAGTCCAGCAGAAGGCAACAAAAATGATTAGGGGGCTGGAGCACATGACTTATGAGGAGAGGCTGAGGGAACTGGGATTGTTCAGTCTGCAGAAGAGAAGAATGAGGGGGAATTTGATAGCTGCTTTCAACTACCTGAAAGGGGGTTCGAAAGAGGATGGATCTAGACTGTTCTCAGTGGT
>NW_027424288.1:2368814-2377569 GCF_003597395.2 Chelonoidis abingdonii
CAAACATTCCCTCCCCTGAGCTTTGAAAAATCCGGTTTCCTGATTGGTCCTCTGGTCAGGTGTTTGGTTCTCTGTGTTAACCCTTTACAGGTGAAAGAAACATTAACCCTTAGCTATCTATTTATGACAACCTGTTAAATTGTTATACAAAACTAAATGTTTTTCTGTCAAAAGATGTTTGATCTTTTTACCAACACCGTGGGCACCCTAAAGAACTGCTATGTGGCCTCCTGATGCATAGGTTAGCACAGCCATGCTGAGTCCCAGGAGTAGGGACAATGATATAAGCTCAGTTTAATCACCTCTGTTTATTAGTGGAAGAGGACACCAAGGCAGCTCCCTCCAGCTTCCGGTACAGTTTCCTTTTCCTGGCAGAGGCAGAAAATGCTCTACAGCTTTCTGTCCCATCTGGGGCAGACAGGGGCCCTTTCTGACTGGGAGAAGTCATACCCTTCCACGGCTGTCCTTGGATGGGCCACACACAGAGATCCAGCCAGTAGAGTGACTTGGCTACAGAACAACCTTGGAATTGGAATAAAACATGTGGCAAGCCCTGCAGAGCTTACAAAAGTTGTGATGTTTTGCCCATTATTTAGTTTACATTGTCCCTTATTTATTTTTGTTTGAAGGATAAGCAGGTTCTTATTTTTCTGCACCAGTCTGGGTTTGCCGAGTGAATAAAGTAACAGAGCAGTTGGAATGATTCATGATTACCTAGAGTCCTGCATCTATTTTCCTCAAGTGTGTCTTCAAGAAGGTCCAACGAAGTTAGGGGTTCACAGTGCTCAATCTCAGCTCCCCTTTATAGCTTCAGTTGCGGCCACCACAAGCCCCAGGCAAGGGGTAGCAGACCCCAGCACTGCCCCCGGAACGAGCTAGGGGCCATATTGTTACTATTCAGACTAACAATCTGGCCTTTTGTTTCCCCCTTGGATCAAGAAGGAAAACAATCTGTGTCAGTACTAACCCTAGCACAGATTGCTTCCCCCTCTGCTCTGGCCCCTGCCCCACCCATTTCTTCCCCCTCTGCTCTGGCCCCTGCCCCCACCCATTTCCTCCCCCCACCCATGCATCGGAGGAAGAGTGGCCCTACATAAACTGCTCTTCCCTCCGTGCCTCCACACTGCTACTCACAATATGGATTGCTGGTGCAGGGTAGTTAAGGTTGCACCTCTTACTTCCCTGAATGGGCTTGGAGGGCAGGAGCCAGCAATCTTGCTCAATCACTGCTCAGGGGGTTAGCTACATTCTTTCTTTCTAAACTCCCCCTGCAGTTTGGGCTTATCTTCATTTCTTGTCTTAACAGGACCAAACATATCATGTAGTATTGCTGGGAACCTCTTAAAGTAGCAGCTGCATTCCACTCCAGGGGTGGCTGCATGTCACTGGTGAATTAAGTGATCACAGTATGTAATGTTTGTAAAGCACTTTGGGAACCTTTGGGATCATGGGCTCTATAAAAATGCAAGCTCTTATTACTGATTGACTCAATGCACAAGGAAAAAGGGCATCAAAATTGCACTTGAGATGGAATAAGAAGCCCTCTATAAAGCTATTAAGAAATTACAGGAAGGCAGAGTTAATTACATTCAGAAGATCAATGCGGCTTTTAATGAAGAAAAACATCAAAACCCAAAATAAAAACCCAGATAAGAAACCTGAGGTTCACACATAGACTTTACTGGAATAAGTGGTGCATTAGAATAAGAGCTATTCCAGCCCTGTGCTCCAAACTGAATAAATGCTAGGATCATTGTGGGGAGGGAGAGAGGGACCCACACAAGCAAACAGCAGTTTTCGTCTGTAAAACTGATATATTTGGCCTGATTTTGACTGATGGATGCAAGCTGGTGTTTGAATTGCTAAGCACCACCACTAGTCCTCCACAGAGCTGCAGGAAAATCAGGTTCTCTTGGTATCTGTGTTGCTAAAACCTGGGTCATTTCTGTTTTTCCAGGACCCCATGTCAGCTGCTCTCCGTGGCTCCGGGATCTCAGTTCAATTGAAAGGGAACCCGCCATTACAAACCAGTGTCTGGGTGATGAAGTACTATGAAAGGACCAGCTCATCATCAGCCCTTGCCAGTGGTTAAAGAAGACTGAGCGGGGGAAACAGTGGGGTGGGGGTAGAGGGGCAATTTGCACTGCACCTATTAAGGTGGTAGGGAAACTTTGGGGGAAGTGACACCCTGTATTCGCACCCGGCCCACTGCAATTGTACAAAATATGCCCTACGAGGCAACATGTGAAAGCTAACACCACACTGGTTATCAACAGTATTGTTAAATACTTGCATGAACCTTATCTGTGACATCATGAATGCCTTCTGATGTTACCAGAAGATGTTTAAAGATCAGACTGGCTGACTAACAGTCAGCTCTAGACAAAGGAATGGGGGTTTAACCTCTGCTTACATATTAGCAGTAAACAAGGCTATCAAGCTAAGCCTGATCCTGAACTCAAGAGACAGGAGAATTAACATGTCTCCCTGGAGAGACACAGGGGACTGAATCATCAGGAGGCCATCCTGACTTGTCAGACAAAGACATCCCAGTGGGGATATAAAGGAACAGAGAGAGAGACACTCCACCTTTATTCTCTACATTAAGGAGACACAGAAATCAAGATATGATCTGATCTCTGTGAGGGGTCCTGGCCAGACAGAAGCTGGAAAGGAGACTAGGGGTAAGAGAAACCATCTTGAACCAAGACTGTATCTTGCTAGAATAAGTTTTAGATGTGTGATTTCACTTTTATTTGCTTGTAACCATCTCTGCCCGTATCCCTTTTACTTAGGATCACATAACCCATGCTCTTTTGTTAATAAATGTGCTTTATTTTTACTATAAGCCAATGTGGTGCTGGATTTGAAGGGTAGGGTGTATTTACCCCCGTTACATTGATAAACTGCAAGGTACTGACTCTTTAAACAGAGCAGCAAACAAACAATCTCTTTTGTGTATGCACATAGGTAGGAGCTGGGCAAGGCAAAGCCACATCTCTGGGGAGCTAGAGTTCACTGATTGTTAGCTATTAGGCAGTGTTTGAGCTGGGAGAGACACAGGCTGGTGTAGTAGGAAGCTGACACACAGTCTAATCTCTAGCAAAGCTCTGCTGAGGGAGAGAAGTAAGACAGCAGCTCACAGCTCTGGGTATCGCCAGCAGGGTGGTACACAGATATTGTTCAGCCAGGCCAAGAAGAGGAGGGTGTGTTATGTTTTCACTTCTTTACGTTAGCCCCTGGCTTTGCATGGTCATCAACACAGAAGACCCTGTGGGTAGCGATTCCTCACTATCTCCTTTTCCCCAGGATTAAGTCATCTGAGGGGGGGTTTCAATAGAGACACAGGGCACTGTCCCCTCCCCACTCTGCGCCAATGGATGGCTCAGAGTATGTACTACCTCCTGTACGTTCTCGGACTCCCCCCGCAGCTGAGGTCAGCCCCTCACCTTGCTGTACATAGGGTTGTGTGTAAGTCACCCCATTTAGCCCCACACTGGGAAAGATTAATAACACTACTGCATTCCTATGGAAGGTAAAGGGTTAATTGAATGCAATCTTTTGTCTGATCACAGCATGCTGGGAGGACAGGGGGAAGAACTTCAGTGCTGCTTTGTTAAAGGGTCAGATGAGACCCAGATAGAACACTGGAAAAAATGTACCATAACGAACAATTCTCCACTGGCCAGGGGCTGGGAGTGAACTTTCAGACAGATTCTCAGCTGGTGTAAATTGGTGTAGTGCCATTGACCTCAGAGGAGCTGTGTCAGTTCCCATCAGCTGAGGGTCTGAGTCATTGTTTTAAATTGGGGGACTTGTTCCCCTTGAGATTGGTTTAAACACACCACTACTGCATCAGAGAAGCTAACATCATGACCACCACCACAACAACAAAACCCACTCCCCTCTGAAACAATGTCAGGGCACAGGGAAATCCCGCAGCCTTGAGCCTTTTACCTTGTGGTAGGTAGCAACAAGCAGAAAAGCCGCTGTTACTTATTGCCTCGCCTTCTGCAGTAGGGAAAACATATGAGAAAGCAGGAAAGGACAGTTGCCAGAGGATTTGGGGGATTAGAGAGGATTTGGGAGGAAAGACACTGTCAATCGATAAGCTGATGCCAGCAATTCAGGGACCTGATGGTCCGATACTGCATGAGAAATCTGACACTGAACAAACAAAATAGTTACAGAATGAAACAACAAATCTGCTCTCCGGTCTTCACAAGGTCACCTGTTATCTCTCGATTTGCTACATATTGCTGGTACAATATTGCTCCTCACTGCAACGCTTCTCAAGCTATATGCATGACAATATGTTGCCTTTGTTGAAATATACTGGGTAAACGGTCATGAGAGGATTCCCTATATTTAAAATGGGGGATCTCTCTGGAACCAGTAACCTCTCTCTCCAAAGAAAACATGTTCCAAGTGTTACTATTGTGCACTCTCAGAAAGAGAGAGAGACGGGGACCTGCATAGCTCAGGGAATTTGTAATCGTGTACAGAGCCTTTTGCAAGTAGGTCAGTATAAAAATCACAGCTTATTAAATAGGAAAAACTCATTACCATATGTTGGAGGCTCAGCTGCCTCCTGAGTGCCCCTTGCCTGCCCTGCAGCCAGGGGTGACTGTGGCACCCTGCCTCTGTTTCACCTCTTCAGGGCCCCTTGAGGACTCACATGGCTACCACACCCCCTGCCTGGGGCTTATTTAATAACAAAGTTAAAAGCAGTCCTCAAGGGCCCCACAAAGTCTATCTCCATAGTTTGAAAGTTCACACTCAGCTCTGGTGTCTCTTACCCTACCTGTCTCTTACCCTACCTGCAGTTCTCTCTCAGTCCTCTCTTCCTGAAGCCACTACTCCCAGCCCTTCCTGGCTGGAGCCCAGCCTTCTTGCCCTCGCTTCTAGGCTCCGATCCTTCTCCTAGACAGAGTCCCCTGCAGGAGCCATCTGTTCGCTTCTACTGCAGCTTCCTCCTCCCAGATCCCCTGTGGCTTTTTCTAAGGGACATCTGTCCTCTATCAGGCTACAACAAGGCTGCTCGTGGACTAGATGACCTCTTGAGGTGCCTTCCATTCCTACGATTCTTTGTATGAGTTACAAATGCTTTTTGTGGTGCAGAACATGGGTTTCCTAATATATCAGTACATATGTATCATGGATACTAACTGATTGTTTGTCACTATAGTAACCTTTTCTGTTGTGGAAGAGCTCTAATTGCATCTTCTCAGCACTCAGGGACTGATTAATCATTCCATTACTGCCAGCAGAGTTGTGCTGACAGGGAAAATGGAGTAATGCAGCCATGAATCAGGCCCATAGTATTAATATGTGGAGACATGTTGGTTTTGTGTCTAGTGACACTTGGAGAACTGACTGCAAAATAGAGTCATAGGACTGGACTTACATGGTATTCACCACCTCCTGCAGAGTACTGAGTGCCCTCATCCTAGCAGGATCTGCCCTTTAATGAAGATGACCATGTATTTTTTCCTATACTGTGTATTACAGGAAAGAAAGCCCTAAAGTAGCCCAATCACCTGTTAAGCTTTGCTATCAACAGGGGCAGCTCTATGGTTTTTGCCACCCCCAGCACGGCAGGCAGGCGGCCTTCGACAGCATGCCTGTGGATGGTCCGCTGGTCACATGGATTCAGCAGCGTTTCTGTGGGTGATCTGGTGGTCCTGCCGCCAAATTGCCGCCGAAGCCACAGGAGTGGCGGATCACCCACTTGCTGCGCTGGTGCCTGAGCCACCCCTGGCTTTCAAACACCAGACCCACATATTCTTCAGTAGTGCAGTGTACTCAGGAGTTTCTTCCAATTCCACTCAGTCCAGGTTAAGATTTAGGCAACAAAGGCTATTCAGATTACTCTGGGAGCTAGAAAGCCAGGGAGAACTATATGGTTGGTCTGTGTTCAGAGACCTCAATAAAAGATTCCCTTTATATTCATCATAAAACTGAGTCCCGAGTCACACAGAGGGCAAAGTATGTACAAAGCAAGGCAGCTTTATTTAAAGTCACGTCAACCTCTATCCACAGCAAACACACTGGGGAATTCTGCCAGTCCTTTGGTCCCCAACGGTTATCCTACCTAATAAAATAGGATTAGCTCCATCATCCTAACTACCTGGATGTCATTTAGCCAGGCTATCACATCACACATGAATTGCCATTTTCCCAGTGATAGTTATGAAGTGCTCTTTCAAATGCTCTCGCTCTCCCAGAAATAAGGTATTTCACCTTTTAAACATTTTGTTTTGAGAAGACATTTTCAAAACAAAAAACATTGATTCTAATTGACATTTAGAAAGTGTGGTTTCAAGTGGACATTGCGTATCATTTTGAATTGATAGTTATAACATGTTGTGTGACCCAAAGAATTTTTCTGCAAAAGAAAATATTTTTAATTTTTTTTTGCCAGCCACTGAACCTCCCCCCGCACCACAATTTGCTTAGCTCTATTTACAATGTATTCTCTAGTGCCTTCTCCAGTCTAGTTTTAAGTAATCCAAGTAATGAGGCTTCCACCGTCTTTCCAGATAAACTATTTTATGGCACAGTAGACCTCCAGCTGAATTAAGCTGCCTTAGCACCTAGCCCTCCCAATTAGGAATCAGGCCCACACCATGATACATAGCATACCTCACATAAAAATAACTAAAAAAGGATGAGCCTTGCCCACCAAAGATTTTGGCATATGGCAAGGCATGACTGGTGGATAAACAAAATAAATTGTAGAAGGAGGAAGAGGTAATCTTGAAGCATTCATAATTAGCAGTCAGAGCAATCCATCTATGTGGCCATAGGAAATGGTTCCTGATTTCCAACCATGATTTCCTTGTAATTAGTTTATTCTGTTACTTCTGGTTACATTTTCAGGCAAAGAATGGGAGGGGAAACAGAAAGGTGAATGAGACAGCCATAGTTCCACAGCAGACCTGAGGATACAACCTAGGTCTCTTCAGTTGCACTGCAATGCCCTGTCCTCAGGACCATGCTTCATTGGGGACCTCAGGACCATGATTATCAGACACTCACAGGTCTCTCCTGCTCTTTCCCAGCTCTTCTCAGACCAGTTCTGGCCAATCAGTGCTTTCCTTCCAATGTAGTGACCCCGGAAGACTTCTTTAAGGGGTTTCCACTGCATGGAGTGCCTCTGTTCAGGAGCTAATACAAGGTTAAGCTCCATCTTCCTGAGTTGGTTACTGTGGAGGTAGGAACAGCCTTTTCTTCATATGTGGTTATTGCACCCTGGGCAGAACTTTCCACTGGGGCCTTGAACAGGGGTGGGAACCACACAAAGAGCCACCCTCAGGATCTGGGAAAGTGAGGGTTTAGTGTCCCAGGTGTGGCTGACTTCCTTTTCCATGTGTTCAGGACCAGATCTACTCATAGGCTGCGCCATCCATTCATGGAACAATTGTGCTCTGAGGTTTTAGTATCACACAGCAGCACTCTCTAGCAGTGGGGAAGAAACAACATTCTACTGAGTAACTAGCTGCTTACACCTGTCTAAAAATGTTACACAGCTGAATGACCTTTACAACAAGAATTTCACTGGCTACAAATACATCTCTCATTCTTAGTAGCATGGGTGAATATCATTCGTTTCCCATTTTTCCACTACAGTCTTATTATAGTGGAGCTTAATAAATAAAATCTGCTCATATTTTCCTTTCTTCAGCTACAAACTAGGACTATATTACTCCATACAGCATTGCTCATAAGTGGCTGTCACATGGGAGATAAGACAATCTTCATTTCTCATCCCCAAAAGTATTCCCACTCACCCCCATTCTACATTCCCCAAGAAGCACTTGGAATGGCAACAATAAAATTCATTACCCAAGCCAGGCTTCTGTGACTTGATATTTCATTCCCCTTGTTACTCACTGTTCTGTCATGAGAGCTGAAGGAAAGAGTCTTGATCTTGAAGTTAGGACAATGATACAATATATTTCCAATCAGCTGCTGGAAGAAAGGTTACAACCTGTTTCATGCAGAATTCAATTAGGCACCGTAGAGATAGTCTGCATTACTACTATAGATGACAGTCCTTTCAAGTTACTCTTAGCTCCATCTCCTTCCTCTAAAGGATTTTTAACTCATTCTGGCACTAGCAGAAAGCAGGTCTGTTCTGCTAGAATGGAGAGAGATCTGTTTCCCTTCAATATACTTTGAAGTTTCTTCTAAGACTCTGATGCTTTGTAGAAATAAGAGAAATATTTGACTGAGAAAGAATTCTACCTCCATCAATCTAATTTAGCTAGTTAGGTATTTCTGTCACGTCTCTCCATGGTATCTGCACACTTGTGTCACATGATGAGGGGTTTCCTGCTAGTTTATTTGCATCAGAGGCTCTCAGTTGCAGCAAAATTGTCTTCAGGTTCATTCGGGTTTTGGACAGTGCTGGTCACAAAGTATCTGAATATGTTGGGAAAACATCGAATCACAACTTGAACTTTGCACCCTGGTCCTTCCTGGCTGGGGAAGGCCAGTTGGGAAATATGAGGCCCTCAATTAGAATCATAGAATCTCAGGGTTGGAAGGGACATCAGGTCATCTAGTCCAACCCCCTGCTCAAAGCAAGACCTAATCCCCAACTAAATCATCTCAGCCAGGGCTTTGTCTGACCTGACCTTAAAAACCTCTAAGGAAGGAGATTCCACCACCTCCCTAGGTAACCCATTACAGTGCTACACCACCCTCCAAGTGAAACAGTGTTTCCTAATATCCAACCTAAACCTCCCCC
>NW_027424288.1:2381150-2386503 GCF_003597395.2 Chelonoidis abingdonii
TGGTATGTAAGTGTCCCAGGTCACTGGGTGGGGGCTCGAGCCGGTTATGCCTTGTGTTATTGAAACGGAACCCCTGGATACTGAACCCGGCCCTTGTTGCTGCCAACTCAGAGGGGCAGAAGGGTTACACATACAATGCAATTCCAAGTCTCTGTTATTCTAATCACGTCATAATTCCTTGACTGTGCCAGGACTTCCAGTTCTCCCTGCTTGTTTCATTTGTGTACAGGCACTTAAGATAATTCGCTGTTCGTCCTGCTTTCTCAGTATGAGGCAAGTTCCTCCCTTCTTGTGCTCTCCTGCTCATGCTTCCTCCCAGTATCCCACTTACCTCAGGGCTGTGGTCTCCTTCCCCTGGTGAACCAATTTAAAGCTCTCCTCACTAGGTTATCCAGCCTGCTTGCAAAGATGCTCTTCTCTCTTTGTTAGGTGGAGCCCGTCTTTGCCTAGCACTCCGTCTTGGAATACCATCCCACAGTCAAAGAATCCAAAGCTTTCTCTCTGACCCCACCTGTGTAGCCATTCGTTGACTTCCATGATTTGACGGTCTCTACCTGGGCCTTTTCCTTCCACAGGGAGGATGGACGAGAACACCACTTGTGCCTCAAACACCTTTATCTTTCTTCCCAGAGCCACGTAGTCTGCAGTGATCCACTCAGGGTTATTCTTAGCAGTATCATTGGTGTCCACATGGAGATGTACAGGGGACAAATCGAAGCATGCTTTAGGCAAGAGCTGAGTGAAAATTGGAATTTGCATCCCCAGGAAAATTCCAATGTTTCGACATTGTTTCCATCTTGAAACAGGATGAAAAGTTGAAATACTAAAACAACAAGGAGTCCTTGTGGCACCTTAGAGACTAACAAATTTATTTGGGCAGAAGCTTTTGTGGGCTAAAACCCACTTCTTTGTTAGTCTCTAAGGTGCCACAGGGACTCCTTTTTGGTTTTTCTGGTACAGACTAACATGGCTACCGCTCTGAAACCTGAAATACTAAAGCTTTTCATACAAATACAACAAAAGTTCTTTGAATCAGAAACAATGAAACATTTCAGTTTTGGTATTTTTGATCAAAACATTCTGATATTCTGGATACAATTTTTTTTTCCCATTTTGGTTTGTTGAACTGGCCCCGAGTGTTTTGTTTTGAGAGAGTTCAACATTGAACTGCATTATCCTATTGTGGCACATTGCCTCATAGGAGTTTTAATTTGGGTTCTTGATGTCCTCTTTTCCCACTTCCATTGGCTCTGATCTGGGAACCAAATAGAAGCTGTGTTGGATGATGGTCTTCGCCTGGCTGTAGACAAAGACCACATGCCCACGCTGATATTGTTATTAATTGTTTGTATTGCTGCAATGCCTCAGAGATCTAGTCACACTCCAACATCCCATTGGACTAGATCAGGGGTCCTCAGACTTTTGCACTGGTGACCCCTTTCACACAGCAAGCCTCTGAGTGTGACCCCATGCTGGAAGCAAAGTGGGGTTTGGGGTGGAGGCCGACAGCTCGCAACTCCCCATGTAATAACCTTGTGACCCCCCGAGGGGTCCCGACCCCCAGTTTGAGAACCCCCGGACTGGATGCTGTACCAACACAGAACAAACAGATGGATCTACCAACATTATTATTGGTAGAATATGGAGCATAAGGAGCTGTCAACATACCTGTGGCCCCAGCAGGAGCAAACAGAATTGATACCTAACGGCACCCTTCTTTTCACAGAGGGTAAGCATAGGCAATAGTCATTGAGACAGAAGACGACACCAGTGCCTCTGCTCTTTTGGCCATCATATTCAGTGTGTAGGAGAATTAGTGAGACAATAGGGCTGGAAAGGCACTCACTCTGCAGATGGCATCTAGCTTTATGGGCCAGATCCTCAGACTTTCTTTGTCCAAGCCAAATCAGTTTATTGGTTTCATCCACATGTTGCATCACACCATTAACCCACAAAACCAACAAGGAGTCTGTTGGCACCTTAAAGACTTATTTGGGCATAAGCTTTCATGCATAAAAAACTCACTTCTTCAGATGCAATCATTAACTCAGATTGTAAAATCTTCCCTGTTGGGGCTACTTGATGTGAAAGGAAGGATAGCCTGGTGGTTAACACACTGGACTGCAACTCAGGGCCGGTACACAATTCTCAGCTCTGCCACAGACCCTTCAGAGGATCTTGGGGGAAGTCACTTAACCTCCCCCGGGTGGTGCTGTAGAGACACTCTAGGGAGGGAGACTTTCTGTTGCAGAGATTGCAGAAGGCAGCTGTCAGTCATGATGGGGGTTGGGGGGGGGTACACTGGTTGCAGCACCCAACACTAGCGATTCCAGGCAGTCTATAGCCTGGGAGGCTGCTGTAACTTAGATAGATGCCTTGAGCTGTTGAAGGTATGCCAGGGCCTCTTATCCCTGGAGTGGCTGAGGATCAGGAGGGTGCAAAAAATGGCTTAAAATGGCCCCCATCTTAGAAGCACAGCACAGACATCACTCTCTTTCTTTCTCAGCCCTATAAGGTGGGGATATTAATACTTCTTTTACGTGGTTACCTAAAGCTGAGGAGTGGGTGTGTGTATATCTGGCTAGTCTTTTAATTCACAGCATATCCACCCAGAGCACAGGATGGGCACTTCTAGCTCCAGCTGGCACTCTGAATAAATATTTGTATTGTAAGTTTGTTTACTACGTATTGTACAGCCTTTAGTACAATGGGGCCCTGATCCTGGTTGGTAGCTGTAGGCACCACCGTAATATAGACAATGTAACAAGGACAGTAATTATGTGTTTCCAATTACAGAAATGAGGGGTTTACAATTAAATCACAATGAATGTAATAAAACCTGAACAGCATAATCTATTATGTTCCAAAGCTTGCTTGGCCTGATAAGCAAAACACAAATGTCAGCTTATGGGAAAGCTACAAGCCATCCTTCCAACAGATTTCTTCCGCTTTTCCTCTCCCCACTGGCTTTGTTAGCCTAACAGTGAAAGGGGGAGAGGGAAAACCACAAGAATTCAGACTAGGTTTTCCATGAAAGGATGCAAAGGACAAGCCTATGAATAATGCTCCCGGTCTGATTTGTAGTCCATTAGAAGCATGAGCTGATTGGTTATGGATGACAAGAGGATAAAGAGAAATGAGCATGAGAACAAAGCATTTGGCAAGCAAGCAGCTGTCAAGCAAGCAACAAGCAAGCAATGAGCAGCCAATGAGCGATGATAGACAAGCAAGCAAACAACATGCGGAAAATGAGCGAGTGACGAGCACCCATTGAGTGATGAGCGAGTGACAAGCCAAAATCATTTTGACTTATTTTCCTCTAATGCAGTTATGGTAATGAATGACTCTGCGACTGGTCACTCTGAAACATACACTTGATATTCTACCTGTACTATCATAATTCTACAGGTAACAAAAAACATCACCATCACTACAAAAAAAACCCACGCATGTCCCAGATGACTGCCTTAGCATTTCTATTTTTCAACTGTTGCTAAGGCCATCTACTACATAACCTTTAATACATAAGCTGCTTCTTTTTAATGTGTCTTTCATTTCTAGACTGCATTTATAGCAGAACTCTGAAAAACCACCACATGCGAAATGTGATTACAGAGACAACAAGGTCTGGGCGTTAAGTCTAGTAGAAACGTTTCACATTATTTGAATATGGAAGTCCATCTTAATTAATATTGGAAGAAACCCAGAAGCAACCAGACAGAAGAGAAATAAAAGCTTATGCATCAAGGCACAGTAGATCATCTGCAGCAGAACAGGAGTTTAGGCCCCAGTTCAGCAGTCTCTCTCGGTTCAGCAGAGCACATGCTTAAGTCTCAGTGACGTTTATAGAGTTTAGGCATGTACTTAAAATTACATATATGCTTGAATACCTTGCTGAAGTGGAACTTTAGAAAGGAATTTGCCTATCTCCCCTAGTAGAACAGGGCACAGATGAGCCTCAGTTCTACAGTCATATGCGTGTGTACAGCCCCTCACAGAGAGTCCTATTGAAATCAGTGAGGCTTCACACAGATATAAAAGAATCCACCTTGATGGATCAGATGGCAGGACTGGAAATTCAGTGAGCTGCCTTCTGAAGACACTTGGTCTTCCTGTGAAGCAGCATTTACAATCAGAGATCACATGCTGGACTGCATGGTGGGAAAAAAAATCTGTTTCTTCGCTCATTATTATGGGATTTTTAACTTGACTGCTCTTAAGTCAGCCACCCTGAAAAGAGGCATTTTAATTTCATTGTCTTTTTAAGTTCCTTGCAATTGACTAGTTCTGCTGGCTTTTGCCAAGACAGTAGAGTGTCCTTAATTGAGACATCCTTAAAAAGTATCCATCACAGCTGGTACTAATGAACACTGCTTTGACAGTTTCACCTGTAAAGCCAAGGATGGTATGGGCCAGAGAGACTGAATTACTATTAGCCCCACAAGTAGTCCCTCCAGTAGCAGGGTGAAATGCTTTAGCAGTACAAATACAGTGCCACTGCCCCTGCTTGTTCTCTGAATAAATAGAAGATTAAATTCCACCAGGTTATCTGCCCAGAAACTTTCAGCATGCTTATATCACTTTAAAATGCTGCTGAATACAAGCCAGCACAGCAGAATAGGTTTGGGGCATGGGCAGGGTCTTCCTGCAAATGATGCAAGTATCCAGACTGTTTCCCAGTAAAGAAAAGGAAAAAAAAGGGGGGTGGGGGGACATTTGAGAGACAGGACAAAGGCCAGGGAGGAAATACCACGCACGATAATGCACCCAGAGAGCTGGTAACATTCCAGTAGGACTTGGACTAAGGTGCCCAGCAGTTTTCTGCCAATTTGTTTGGCAATGGAACGTTCTTTACGGCAAGTGACATGCTCAAGCCCCAGTGCACTAGCTATTCACATCCAATGCCAGTCCCTTGGCTCTGTGTCTGCTCCAGCGCACATTGTTGCCAGGAGGCCTTTCATCCACAGTGGCACCTGAATCTAAAGGGCAGTGAAGATAAAAGGAAATAGTGACGCACCGGGATCATTGCCATTTAGCAGTTATGAAATATTGGTCACATGCTTCTCCCAGTGGGGAAAGAGACTGACTAGGAATAGATCATTCACTAAGACAGACTAGGAGAAAGTTCATCAGCTACACTGTGAATAATTGCTGCTATCCCAGATGGAGGCTGACTGATGGCTTCATTAGATGAGAGCTATTTCAACCATCTGACTTGTGCTGGAACTAGTTGCAGGCACAAAAGGTAGAAAGAAAAAGTAGTGCACAATGCTTTGATAGGTTCCAAGGCCAGAATCATAGAATCATAGAATCAAAAGGTTGGAAGGGACCTCATGAGGTCATCTAGTCCAAC
>NW_027424288.1:2386603-2418461 GCF_003597395.2 Chelonoidis abingdonii
ATGCGGTTTTTATGGCCGACTATACGATTTAAGCTGTATCGTTCACGACGACGTCGTCTTTAAAGTCGCAGTGTAGACCTGGCCTAAGTCTCCCTGAATCCTATCCCTGCCCTCCAGCGTGTCCACCACTCCCCCCAACTTGGTGTCAGAAGAGACTGTTGTGTTCATCTAGTCTCACCTCCTGGATAACACAGGCCACAGAACTCCTCCAGAATAATTCCTAGAGCAGATCGTTTCGAAAGCCATGCTATCCTGATTTTACAACAGCCAGTGAGGAAGAATCCACCACAACCATTAGTCAATTGTTCTAATGGTTAAATTACCTGCACAGTTATAAATTTACACCTTTCTCCCAGTCTGAATTTTTCTAGCTTCAACTTCCAGCCATTGGATTGTGTTATATTTCTCTGCTAGGCTGAAGAGTCCATTATCAAATAGTTGTTTCCTATGTAAATACATATAGACTGTGCTCAAGTCACCCCTTAATAACCTTCTTTGCCTAGATAGATAAATGAGCTTTGTGAGGCTCTCACTATAGGTCTTCTAATCCTTTAATCATTCTCCTGGCTCATCTCTGAACCCTCCACCAATTCATCATCAACATCCTTCTTGAATGATTAGGATCAGAACTGGACACACTATTCCAGCAGTGCTCACACCAATGCCAAATACAGAAGTTAAATAATCTTTATACTCGTACCCAAGGTTCTCCTGTTCATATATTCAAAAAAATACATGTAGCCCTTTTGGCCACAGTGTTGGCCATAAGGACATAAATTAAGTGATACTAAATAGAAGGAATAAAGTTAGAAAGAGTTACAAACAAAAGTAAAGCTACGCTCTCTCATGGCTAAGAGCCAACTTAAACTGCAGTCTGTGTAAAGCAGTTTCCTTTCCAATCTTCCATTCCCAGAGTCTTTAGCCCCCTTGGATACAGTACCCATCTCTTTCAGTTTCCAGGCACAGTTGCCAACTTTCACGTGGTAAATAAGCACCCCGGCTTTCATAATAAGCCAAAAATCAAGTGAATCCCATTTCAAACCAAGGCCAAAACAAGCCAATTCCTAAGAACCCCAATACTCTATGTGACTTGATCCCCCCTGCGAGCCGTCTGGGACTGTGGTGGATCCACTGTGAACTCTGACACTCTCTCCCCGTCTTACCCCTGCTTGCTCCCCCTTGCCTGGAGCTGATCAAAAATCAGCAGCAACAAGCTACAAGCCACAAACTAGCCAAAAAGCAACTCACAAGCCTATTAAGCCAAAAACAAGCCCAATTTCTGCATTTTTTCCTCATGGGTTTGGCATGTCTGCTTGCAAGAGCGTCTGATGAAGTGGGTATTCACCCACGAAAGCTTATGCTCCAATAAGTCTGTTAGTCTATATGTGCCACAGGACTCTGTCACTTTTTACAGATAGAGAATCACACAGTTACCCCTCTGATGCTTGCAAGAGCTCTGTCCCCTTCTGTCTGCCCTGTGACAGGTGCCAAGATGGCATCTTCTGTCTCCTTATAACTTCCCAAACTCAGTTTTGTCCCCAGACCCAGGATCACCTCATGCTGTTCTCCCCTTCCTGTGGACTTCCCATCCTCATGCTGATTCATGTGTAAATGAGGATTCCATTGGTTTTAGTCAGACCTGGTTTAATTCAATCAGAGACAGGTAAATAGCTGCCTTCTCTCCTGTCTGGTAGGTGTGAAAGTAGAATGAATTATATTGTGAAAATAGAAAGGATTAAAGAAATGCTGTCTGTACCTTTAAACAAAACTGTTGGAATGCTGCAATCCAGGTGTCAGGAATATAGGCATTAACATAGAACAATTGCACCGTTTAAGAGCAATTGGTGAAGTATTAGCCTTAGATCGATAGAGTTAGTAAGGAAGTAGGATATGCATGCTGTGCCCCAGGTGAATTTTACTGTTTTGCTTTCTTTGTCCTTTGTCTCATTCCCGTTCTTTTATCTGTATAAATAAGACTGTTGGGTCTTGCACGGCCACTCACATTATCTGGGTGTTATTGGCGGAGCGCTGCGCTAATAATAAAACATGAGTGGTCTGACAAATTGTGAGTCCTGATTCTAACTTTGACAATTTGGAGGTCCCATTTGAGGATGGCAACTGTCTTCACTGGGCTGTGTGATTCCTGACTGTTTTTGTAGGACGACCGTGACAGCCAGCACCCTGGCATTTGGCCAAGCGGTCCTCCACTAGAACGGAAAGGCGCACGACACAGTGAAGTCTAACGCCATCAAACCTGTTGTTCCACTCTGTTCTAGTAGGGGTCCTGGGATCTGATAATCAGGAATCTGATGTCAGGTAATTATTTCTGTGTTTTTGTCTGCACTGAGGACTGTCCATGTCTCTCGTGTCTATCCTCCCTTGTGGAGTGTTTGAGTCTGGCGCGCGCTCCGTGCCGGGATCCGCGACGAAGGGGTTCCTGTCCACGGTCTTGAGTGAGTGAAATCTGCACAGTCGCAACCGCACCGCCTTGGTTAAACCCTTGGTGTGAAAGCAAGGACAATTGAGCAGTAAGCCTGTGGGCTCCTTTGTGTGTGTTGCATTGGGCATCACTGTGACGAACCTGATTTCCTTTTGTGTGATTGTGCGTGAAGTCCTCCTGTATGGGTAACCAGACGTCTAGTCGGGGCAGTTCCTAAAGGAATCCGCTCATTTTTGTATTTTAGGAAGGGTCTGGATCCTGTATATTCTGGAAAAATGGTCTAGGCTAACTCAGGAGATCCCAAAACTCAGTGGCCACGTTAGGATCTTCGGACAAGGATCTGAGTAGATGTCTTAAAAGACAAACTCGGCCATCTAAAACTAAATTGGCAAAAAGGATCGAGGTCGTCTGTTTCATGGCAATGGTGGGAAGAGGCAAATTGTAGATGGACAGAATCGAAACTCGCCTCTCTCAAAGATTCAAATGGATAAGTTAAAAGCTTTATTGGAAACCTCCTCTCCACCACTAGAACGAGCGCTCCCCTTACCTGTTTCTCCAAGCAGACCCCTTCATACTCCTGTCTCTGGTGGGAAAAGACGAAGAAAACCCCTTGCTAAATACTGGACGAGGATGAAATACGCATTAATTGGCCTGGCAGCCTTGCATCGAAATCAATAGGCGGCCCACCCACGCCCCAGCTCAGGACAACTGTCAGCCAGATCTCCAGCTCAGGAACAATTCCCAGAAATCTCCAGTTCAGACCCTTCCAGTGACCATCGGTGCTGCCGAGGCCCATTTCCTCTGGACACACTCTGCCTTGTAAAAGCTTGCGCTTGCCTTAAAATATCCAGGCTCGTCTCTCGAATCCTGCATACTGGGTTCAGGATGGGGGTCCACTTGGAGCTATAAACCCTGGTACTCGCACTGAGCTCCTTTCAATTGTAAAAGGCTTTCCAAAGCCCAAGAAAATCCTACCAAATTTGCAGAGGAATTTTTGTTAGTGTGTAATACCTATGAACCCTCTAAAAGGCAGACTCCTGCAGCTGTGCAAGCTACTGTAACAGCCCCTAGTGAGCAAAATGCTCAAAGCAATTGACTCATATGACAGCCACTCTACTTTACCAGACACTGCCTAAATACCGAAAAAGTGTAAGAAACTGAGCTAAAATCTATTTGAAGCCATCCCTCGGGTATAAACTCCTAAAACCAACTGGACGGCCATAAATGGCTGTAAGCAACGACAGGGAGAAAAACCAGGCGACTATCGACCTGGCTAACTGACATTTTTCTGCAACATTCTGGTATACTCAGCAACCAGAATAAAATGACAGGGCGCCCTGGCTAGTGCATTTGTTATGCCTCCTGCCTGCTATTGGAAATCCTGCTAAAATGAATAAGTGTTGGATCCAGGAAGCCCGAAACCATGAACAAATGCAAACAGTGGCGAGCACTGCCAACGTACTTTAAAAGGAAAGAAGAACAATCAGCTCACAGTCAATGGCCTTGCAATACAGCATTATTCAGACAGGGCAAACAGTACCGGGGGAGGGGAAAATACCAGGGACGGGGACGTGGTCGCGGGAGGGGACAGGAAAACTGGATTTTTTGGGTTATGGGAATATTTGTAATTACTGTAAACAGCCAGGACATTGGAAGAATGAATGTGTCCAAGCCTGGCCTGTAACTCTGTGAATAACCACTTAAACCCCTGCCAGCACAGCCAGTCAGTCCCCAGCCTTCCTTTGCCCCACAGCAATAGATGGGACACTGGGAACCTCAGGAATTTTAGCCCTTTACTACCTCTCACTCCTCGGGTGAGTGTGTGTTAACTATCAATGATCTTTCTCTCCTTTCCTTGTTGATACGGGAGCTTCGCTCTCTGCAGTTCGTACTGACGACCGACCTGCCTGCTTTTTTTTCCCCGCTCCGCCGAAAAACCGTGTCCCACTGTGAAGGCATTACGGGAGTCCCACCCCTTATCCCTTTCAAAACCTCTACGGGTCCAGTTGGTCCCCTTAGGTTAGTAGGAGTAGGATATGCATGCTGCTGCCAGGTGACTTTTATGTTTGCTTTCTTTGTCTTTGTTATTCTGTTCTTTTATCTTATAGACTGTTTGGTCTTGCACGGCCCTCACTTATCTGGGTGTTATTGTGCGGAGCGCTGCGCTTAAAAGAAGTGGTTGCAATTGTGATCCGATAACTTTGCAATTTGGGGTCATTTGACTGATGAGCATGTCTTCCTTGGGCTGTGTGATTTTCGACTGTTTTATGTCTAGGCGACCGTGACGCAGCATGGCATTTGGCCGTCGGTTCTCACTTGCGGATAGGCGCAGACACAGTGAATTACGCCGGATCAACCCTGTTGTCGTCGCCACTTGTTCGCTGCGGGTCCTGCGCTGACTCTGAGTCTTCAGGCTCTGATTCACGGTAATTCTCTGCGTGATGGGACTGTGCCCATGTTCTGTGTCTATCTCTCCGGCTGCTCGCCTGTGTGTTGGTCTGGTTTGCGGCGCCTCCGTGCCGGTTGCTCAGCCGGTCCGCCCGACCGGGGTTCCTGTCCGGTCCGGTTTGTGGGTGGAGTGACATCTGCACTCCGCGCAAGGCGCACCGCCTTGTGTTAAACTTGGTGTGCAAGCAGGACAGTGCCGTGGCGTTTCTGGGCGCAGTGCTGTGGGTCCTGTTTGTCGTTGTGTTGCATGGCTAGTCACTGTGTACCGCCTGATTTCTTTTGTGTGTGGTGCGTGAGTCCTCTGTATGCCCGGTGGTCAGACCAGCACGTCTAAGTCTGAAGAGTATCCAGCACGCTATAGAGTGGCTGGTATCCTGTATAGACGCATAAAGTGGTCTGGCTATGCTCGGGGATCCAAATCGTGGCACGTAGTATCGAGGACGGAATCTGAGTAGATGCTGTTCTCATAAGTGCTAACTGCTCTATCTGAGAAGAATTATTGGCAATAAGGATGAGGTCTTGTCGGTCTGTTCATGGCAATGGTGAGTCGTTGTCATGTCTGGAAGGATAATCTCTCGCGTGAAAATTTTTGGGCATGGCTGAATTTTGCAGGCAATGGATTCCCCAATATGCCTCCCTTGCAAAACCTCTGCAGGAACTCACTCGACTCTCTGTGCCTAATCCCATGCCATGGCCACCTGAAGCAGAATCTGCCTTTGTTTCCCTCAAACAAGGTTTGGTTTCTGCCCCCGCTTTAGGGCTGTCAGACTATTCTAAGCCTTCTACCCTTTTCTGCCATGAACAATCTGGATATGCACTTGGAGTTCTCACTCAGGTGCACAGAGGCAAAAACCACCCAGTGGCTTATTTCTCTGCCACTTTGGACCCTGTGGCCCAAGGCCTGCCCCCCTGCCTGCGTGCTGTGGCTGACGCAGCACGCCTAGTCGAAATGTCTGAATCCCTTGTCCTTCGCTCCCCCTTACTCTTATGGTCCCTCACTCTGTAGAAACTCTGCTGTTACAACACAATACAGGCCACCTCTCCTCCGCTCGCCTTACCAGGTATGAACTTCTACTGCCGTCGGCTTCATATATCACTATAAAGCGCTGTTCTCAGTTAAATCCTGCCACTCTCCTTCCCTTGTCTAATGACGGTGGTCCTCACGACTGCTTTGCAATTGTCTCTGCTATCACCGTCCCGCGCTCTGACCTTTCTGATGTCCCTCTCTCTAACTCTGACCTTGTTTTGTTTACTGATGGTTCCTGTTTTCATGACAACCAAAGTCGTCTCCTTGCAGGATACGCTGTAGTGTCACTCTCTGAAACCCTAGAAGCTGCGCCTTTACCTTCTGTAACCTCAGCACAAGTTGCTGAATTAGTTGCCCTCACCCGTGCCTGCTTTTTGGTGGAGGGACGCTCCGCCACCATTTACACTGACTCCCGCTATGCTTTTGGGGTTGTACATGACTTTGGCACCCTCTGGCAAGCTCGGGGTTTCCTTACCTCTGCCGGTACCCCTATTAAAAACGGCCCCTATATCGCTGCTCTCCTGTATGCAGTTTTACTTCCCTTTGCCCTGGCTATTGTTAAGTGCCCTGGCCACTCCACGGCGGATACTGATGTTGCTAAGGGTAACGCATTTGCTGATGCCTCTGCTAAACATGTTGCTGCCATAGAATGAAGAGGCTAGGACTTTTCAGCTTGGAAAAGAGGAGACTAAAGGGGGATATGAAAGACATATTAAACTCAGTGAGTGAATGTGGGAAGTTGAATAAGAAAAAGTTATGTTACTGTCATAATCGAGAGAACTAGGGCCCCAAATTATAATTAATGGCAGCAGGTTTTAAAACAACATAAAGGAAGTTCCTTCACACACGTGACAGTCCAACATGTGGAACTCTGCCTGAGGAGGTTGTGAGGCTAGGATATAGAAAGAGTTTAAAGAGAATCTAGATAAATGCATGGAGGTTACGTCCATTATTAATGGCTATTAAGGCCAGGATTGGGTGGAAGGGGTGTCCCTCGGCCCTGGGTGTTGTCAGAAGGTGTGGGGGAGAAGGATGGCAGGAGAGTGATCTACTTGATTATTAGCTGTTGGTTTCAACTTCCTCGCTGGCCCTGCATTGGCCTTGCTGTCTGGGTAGACGGGACTGCGGGATGGACCTTTGTCTGACAGTGGAGGCGCATTTTTGTGTCTTAACATGAAGGATCACATGAATTTAGGAAACAACAGTAGGAACTTTTATTTAGGGAAGTAATCCTGGAGCACTGGACAGTTGCATGATAAGCTGAGCACTTAGGGTCAGTAAGGGTCAGCAACGCTCATCCATGGGGGCGCGCAGGGTGCACACATGGGAAGAGCACTAGAATAGGGAGAAACGGGAGCGTGCCAGGTAGGTCAGGCGTGAACTGATGGACCAGCTGTCTTGTCGCTGTTCTATGTCTCCTGCCTGAACCATGACCTCCGCGTTAGATCAAACAATCCTATATTAGCCGTGTTAGTATAAGGGCGATAGGGCATATAATATGCGAAGGTGAGATGTTGTTCTGTATTCTGCTGAGTACGTTTCTATGTACTGCCATAGAGTACCAGAGGCCTTTTATTTACGCTGCAGTGTCTTCTTCTCCTCACCATTCTATTTAATTCTTATCTCAGTTTGGGGGATTGGACCTCTGAGTCCCTTTCAGCCTAAGCTCGTGATGAGGCATTTTACTGCACTGTACACAGTTCATACAGCACAGGAAACCTCCAGGATACGGATCATGCAAAGACAAGCAACCATGTGTAATAGGTTTGTCTGTCTGCAGAATTCTCACCAGCTCCCTCCCTGCAGCACCCCTTCCCAATCCTCTTATTTTACAACAGTTGTAGGATAGGTGCACATTTAATACAATATCAATTTAATTATCAGACAAAAAAATGATGAGATCCTATAGAGGCCCTGAGCATATGTTGAGCATTTAAAAAAAAAATCTATTGGACTTTCCTAAGATAGGATTTTAAACTCCGAGTGGGTAATTATATTGTCTCCCCTGAATTCCCCTTCTCTTTCCGTTGAGTGCTCGTAGGGTGCTAATGCTGAACATTGGCATGGTTCTCTTCCAAGAGGTTGCTGTAATACAGTATTGAGTGATTCCCCTGGCACACAGGCCGTCAGCTACTCAAGGAAATACTTAGACCAACACTCTTGGAACAGGCATCTCTTCTTTGTTCTATTCATACTAGCACCTAGCACAAGGATCCTGCTCCATGCCTAGGACCCTGGGCCTACGGTATACAAAATAAATAAGGGTGGGTGTATAGGTGACTCTCCTCAGCGCTTCTGCTGGCTTGACCTGGGTTTTTCGAGATTTAAAGGCCAGAAAGAACGATTGGTTCATCTAATCTGACCGGTAATCACGCAGGCTGGAATTCACCAGCTGTCCTGTGTCAAGTCACAATTTGGGCCAGCTAGAGCATCCTCTCTTTGAAAAATGACCGCAGTCTTGTCTTGATGTCAAGTGACTTTATTGTTCTCCTGGTCCCTTGATTTCTGGCGCCAGTGCACTCCACCAGACCCCCCTGACCAAGCGGACTCAGAGCAGATGGTAAATAGTGAAACAGTTTTGTCTGTTTTCTGTTTACCTGGGGTACCCTAAGCTAGTGCGACCTGCAGTGGTTCTGCAGCACTCCTCCTACCCTGCCAGGAACAGCCCAAGGGACAGAGGGCAAACAAGCTCAGGCTCAGTCAGCCACTGACTAATCTCTTTGGCAGCCCTCTTGTACAGTGGCAATAAACTGGGAACGCGTGGTTCTGCTATGCTGCTTGTCTGCACTCTTTGCTGCTGATATCACAGCTGCTGCTCTGGCATCCTTGGCTGTGGTTGCCACCCCCTTAACGCCAACTAGAGACTTTCTAGGAAGGAAGCCTGCATGGCGACACTGGGATTGCTGAACTCCTCCTTTAGTAATGACAGGGTGCAGAGTAGTGCTGAAGAGCATCCGGGGAAAGATGTAGAGTATATTTGGTATAAGGAGGCTGGTGAATTGTATCATTATAGCCGCTGATCTGCTGGAGTGCTAATCTCCACCTTAATTAAAAGTAGCACTTTTCCAAAGGGTCTGGTTCCATGGACTGAAGCTGAGCTGTTTCTGATTTACTTAATGGTTAAATCAAATCATCAAACGATGGAGGCATGCCTCCCCCAGTGGCCTGCAAACAGGCGAGCTGGTGAGAGCACAGCTAACGTGGAATCATTCTGCATTTGGCACCTCAGTGCCACCTCACTGTTCAGTCCTATGCTAGAAGAGGATTTTTGCAGACTGAGAAGATGCTTCTGAGCACAGGGGTTATTCTGGGGTTGACCACCAGTTTGCTGCTGAAGATTGCTGTGTGCTGCAGAAGGTCTCCCACGGAATCCTTGCTGGTGTCCACCAGCAATGGGTTCCTTTGGGACACGGAACTTTGTGCTGCTGCATAAATATTAGCAGAACTGGCTCTGCTTCAGTTGTTTATACAGGAGCTGATTAAAGGCAGATGGGGGTCAGGAACTCATTTGAGTGGGAACAGGAAGAGGTGCACAGCACGGGAATCCATAAAGACGTCTGGCATGTGGGAAAACAGCACTATCACTTTTCAAAGCCCTGCTCTCTCCTGCGACAGTGTGATCTGCTGGCCAAAAGCAGGGGGGGATAAGCTGTGTGATACATAAACCTACAGTCTCATGCCCGGCCTGCTTTGAGGATGCTGGTGCTGCTAGTGGTGCTAGATTCGGCACTAGTGCTCTGCTCTCCAACTGTATTATGAACTGCCCAGCAATAGGAGTTCATGGGAGAATGGGACAAGGATCACTGCACCATCTGTCTTTTGTATAATGGCTGCAGGGCAAGCTACCGTGGTGGCCAAAGTGGTGTTCTCTTGTGAGCATTTGGCCTGACCCAAGGGATGGAAAACTCATGGGCACAGGCTGTTTGGTACATTCATGGGTCCTGGTCTCTGAATTAAAATGTAAAATAATAGATTTTTATGCCAAATGGGGCTATTCTGGTCATGTAAGCGTATTTACTTGCATAGCAACAGCCCAAGAGAACTTCACTAGTAATCTTCCACTGAGCTGATAACTTGTGGTTGAGCCAGAACATATTCTAGAGACCATCAAGTCTCATTTAAGACTCCAAAGGATGGAGAATCCACACAACCTTTAAGATGCTCTTTCCATGACAGAATTTCCATGCCCATTTTTCAGAGGGAAAAACTGAGGCAAAGGGGAAAATTGAGTAAACTTGCCCATGGACATGGAGTCTGTGAGAAGTAGAAGTTGAACTTAGATGTTCTGGATTGTATAAAAACATCCTGGATATGAAGATATTGTTTTGAAATTTAATCTGGGGTTAGTTGATGTGGGCAAAACTCAGGTATCAACCGGCTTTTCTTGCAGCTGATTCTTCCATCATTAGTAGTGTAACAGTGGCAGAATGTCCCTTTTCTCCACAATATCTAGAAACCTTCTCCAGCAAAAGTTTAGTCTATGCATTTGTAGACCCTTTTAAAGTTTTCCAATCCTTGGCTCAGCCGAGCTGAAGAGCGATAGTCCTGCCAAGCATCAGAGACACAGGAAGTTAGTCACCATGTCTCTTAAATAAATCAAGAGAAGCCTTGAAGAGTGTCAGGTGACGTTCGGGCTTCCTTTCAGGCCAAAGTAAAGTTGTAATTTGGGAGGAAACCACTAATGAATGTTCATGTTCTGGAGATACCATGTATTTAGAGAAAATGAAGATCTCCATTGAAACACTTTTTGAATCAACTGTCGAATGTTCATATGTTAAACTGGAAAGGTCCTTTTTGATTACTCGGACTCAATTTCTGGGCTTTTTTTTTTTCTGTGCTAATTGCAAGGCCATAAATTATCGGTGTGGTAATCAGATTTTGCATGACGCCATGGGCATCATTTTTCAGCACTTAAACTTTGCAGCTAACCTCCATTTCTATGAATCATGGAGATTAATGCCCAAGGATTTTTTCTCCTTTAAATTTTTTTTGCAAATGTCGATTGCTACTTTCTTCTTCTGCACCTGACCCTTTCACTAACTTTTATCCACTAGTTGAGTACCATTTTGCTACCCTTTCAAGTGGAATTAACCACATGCTCCATGAAGGAACAGGAGCACGTTGATCCAATTAGATGCAATGTATGGGATCGGAGGGTTACTAACCCAGTCACTATGCAATATTAAACAGTGTTAAACATTGGTTCGAGTTGGTACTAAGCAGGCTTGAGGTCTGCCTGTTTACCATGGAGCAAACACCCTTAATAATCCTTCTATTAAAGTATAGGAAGAAGGGGAAACAAGTATAAATTTGAAATATTAAGTATTGATATGAATGTTTAATAAATTATCCCATTTCCCTTTAAGAGTGCTAGAGAAAGATTCCTTGTTAGACAGTCTTTTAAATTATATGAAATATGGTAATGAACTGCTCGTTTTTGGGGGAATAGAGAGAAATTAGTTGAATGGCTGCGAGATGATGTTAGTTCCATACCCCATTTCAAACCGAAAGGTGGGTGTCTGGGATTCAGCTGAGCCAGCATTAGTAGGTAGCGTGTCATCTGAGTCCTTCTCTTAATGGCCTGAGCTGTTCAAGACCTCCTCTCAGGGTAAGACAAAGAAGGTCTGGGCCCAGGAGGTGATGGAGGTGGTAGCCATGATGGGAAAGCTCTCTCCATCCAATTTTTCTCCTAATGTCTTTCTTATGAACCCTGTGGCACAGAGGCCCATTTGTTGGTTCACTATCCGGGCTTTTCAGCTTGTAGCATTTCACCGTAGACCAAATTGGCAGTGCTTCAGTGAACTCTTACCAATTCTCTGCCGGGGGAGTTCTTCCCATCAAGGCATAGGTAAAGTCAATTCCCGGATGCAGTAGCTAGGTCAATGGAGAGATTCTTCCAATCAACTAACCTTTCTCTGTGGGGGTCAGTCGCTTATACTATGTCACTCGGGGGCTTAGAATTTCAACGCCCCCGACAATTGGTAGCTGGGTTGAGCTAACTTTTTTAGGATAGGCAGCCTCTATGTGAGCAATGTCTTCTGAGCTTGACATACTCACATGCACCTAACACACCGTTGTCTAAACGTATTGGAAAGATGGGCATTAAGTTAACACGGAAGGGTCAGTAATATTCAGTGGGTTGATGTGTGCACAGGGTGGTACAATATTACGAATACGTGCTAGAATTTTGTTCTTAATGTGCTGTGCAAGCCATTCCATTAGCCCAGTCCGCCCTAAGCAAAAGAGTGTGTAGTTGTTGGTCAGCCAGAGACAATGAAGGCCTATTAACATATAAGTAAACAAAGCTATCCACAGGGAGTAGACAGCATGGTCTCACACCCTATAGCAAGGAGAGAGAAACTTTTCTTGGCTTAAAGTCAGGGGTCTGACTCATAGGTACTGAATCACTGATTTTTACTTTCATAGTGCAATAATATGTATATCAACTGTGAAGGTTTGCTGAAAGCTAGTGAACGGCTGGTGAATGATTAACATGTGAAATGTGTGTATTTATGCTCTATAAGGAATTGTGGATACTTAGTGCTTATTATGCTTAAACTCCTGCAGCCAACGGGGAAAAACAGTCCCTAGTCAAGTTAGAATAGGACTCTCAATGTTGTCAGACAACTCTGTTTTATTAGCGTCAGCGCTGCCAATAGCACCCAGATAATGTGGTGGCCATGCAAGACCCAAACAGTCCTTATTATCAGATAAAAGAGTGAGAATGAGACGAAGAGACACAGAAAGCAAAACAGTAAAATTCACCTCGGGGCAAGAGCATGCATGCATCTACTTCCTTACTAACTCTTATTAGCGATCTAAGGCTAATATCTTCACATTGCTCTTAACGTGGCAGTTGTTTCTACGTTAATGTCGTATTCCTGACCTGAGTGCAGCATTCCCCAGTTTTTGCTTAAGGTACATGACAGCAATTTCTTTAATCTTCATTTTCACAATATGAATTATTCTACTTCACAAAATCCCCTTTTTGGTAAGGCGCACACCATGACCAACAATTACTGGGTCACAAATTGAACCGTTCTTATCTCTTGTTTAATCAGTGATATTTAAAATTATCATATTTAGCGACTCTGTTTTTGGGGCAATTCCTGGTGACAAAAATTTTTGGATCACAGGAAGATTAACTGAGCATCATAAATCATAAGGATTGCAAACGGATAATGTGGGTTCCTGAAAAGCCAGTTTTCTATGCCAGAGGAAGATTGAACAGTGTTATTAGCCCTCATAAGACCTCGGCTCTTCATGGGGAAGACTATGCGATTTGTTCTAAGTGGCTAGAGCGATTTGATTACCTCATCGTATTGTCAGTATAAACACAACTTTTTTTAATAATGAGAGCACTAGGTTCTACCTTTGGCGGCAGCACTAATGTACAATGTCCTGGCTAGGTTTGGAGAGCCCCTTCGATCAACCCCTGTTTCTTTGGCCCAGGATTTTTAAACTTTTCTGGTTTTATTTTGCCATTTTTTTACTACTGCTTGTAACTTATCTAGGAGTCTTTTGCATGGTTATTACTCCCAAGTGGGACCAATAAAGGAACGCCAATGGCTCTCCCAGGGTAAGGGCTATGTTATTTTATATATCTATGGGCATCTGGTAAGTTCCTATTTTTTTTCGCCTGAAAATTACGGAAGCGTTCTCATGGAGGACTCTATCTTCGGAATTGTGGGAAGAGTTGGGCGGGATAACAGATACCTGACCAGTTAGCTGGTAATGTACAAGTATAAAGCTTTTGGTTCCACAAAACCAATGTGGGCTATTAAGCAGGAACGGGTCGATTGCATCCATTTGTTACACAATGATCACAAATGAGTGAGTAATATCCTCCATAAGGCACAGGGTAATCCTCCTTACGAGGATGGTAGTATGTTTGTATGGCATTGGACGATTGTATTATTTTTACTAAGATTACTGTAGGGGGAACAGAAGAATTGATTTTGTCTGCTTGATTCCAGGTTGACGAAAAAATTCATATCCTACCGGCCGCGTACTCTCTAGTTTTTGTTTGAATATTCCATCCACCATTGTGCCCACAATATGTCTGAAGGCTAACGGCTTTTTTTTTTCAGATTCGCCCTGTTCCATTAACCACCAACACCACAGACCTTTCCTTTGACCACACTTACCATTTAGATACATTTATTCCACTGCGTTCCGCAAGTTATTGCTCTTCCATTGTTTTGTTCCAATGGACGAGGGCCATCCAGTGAGGTCTTGGGAATTGAAGATGGGATGCCAGGACAGGAACACCAGCTTGAGAGTGGCTGGGATGTCTCTGCAGACCCAGCATGTTACGTAATGTTAAGGTCTGAGCATCCACACTGGGGGCGCGGATAAAAGAATTTGTCCATTGTGGCTCCCCAGACTTAAACCGCCAACAGCCGAGAACCGGGCCACCAGAGGTGCTGGTTGGAGGCGATAGCCCTTCTGGTTCTGACAACTCAATGAGGGACACCGCAGTCACGTTTATTTACATCCCCGCAGCAGCGCTAGGCTAGTATGCTTGCTTCTGGGCCTTGCTCTAGGTCGTCGTCTGGCTTCTGGCAACCCTTACGAAGCGTAGATTGTTAGGTATTGCGGCTGTTCCTCTACATCTTTTCTGAGTCACAAACGCTCTGCGCGTTCTGAGGTGTTGGAATTGGCTCGTGGGGTAGAGTTATTCTTACACTGTGAGCATGTATCCACACTGGCGATGCCAGATAGTCTTAGCAGGCTGTCTGGGTATAAGCTGTACTGATTGAGGACCCTTCCTACCGAGGTTCCAAGGCCTGTTTCGATGGTGTGGTGCTATACGTAAGACCGAGTCACTCTGCTTCAAGGTTTGTTGGCAGGCGTCAGAGGTGGGTTCCGTCGCCAGGCTGCTCGAACCTGTGAATGAAAGGCTTACAGCTTGCATTAATCCTTGTAATATGAAAGGGAGCGTAATCTGTGAGTCAAGTCAAGTCTGGGACTGGATAATGGTAGGCCACCGTTCCATGGGGTAGGCGTCCCATAGACGATTTCAAAAGGACTCAGTTTATGCCTTCTTGGGATGAGTGATCGCATTTCTGAAGGGCGACGTGGTAAACGGCTGCTGCCAGCTTAATCCCTGTGGATCACTAAATCTTAGCAGTTATTTCTTAAGTACACCATTTTGCGCTTCACAGCACCTGCACTTTGTGGGTGGTAGGATCAGTGCAGCAGGTGTGAACCATGTAAATATACATCCAGGTGTTGACAATTTGTCCGGTAACGTGTGGCTCCCGGTCACTGACAAGTGGCAAGAATTCCCTTGGGATGCATAATATGGTTTAACAAACATTTAGCACGGAACAGTGCAGTTCAGCTTTCAACAAAGAGAGGCTTCAATCCACCAGAAAATAAACATACCATAGACAAAATAATCATATCGTTGACACTTAGGCATTTGTACAAAGGATCAAGTTGCGCAAGAAGGGTGCTTGGGGCAAGCCCCGTGAATCCTGAGCCACTTTACATGTGTACCATATTGTGGCTTTGTTTGGCGGAGTGGTACAGCGCGGCACAGTGTGCGGTGCTGCATCAGTAGCTGAAATGGCAGCCCACCACCCACTTAGTTAGAGCAGAGGACCTCTCCTTTCGACCATGCCGAAACACGGTGTAGCAGGGCAGCCAGCGATGGTAGACGAGGGGGGCACAAAGGCACAGTGGCAAATGCCAACGGTATCTGATCGTAGAGAGCAACCCTGGGCACAACAGGAGTCTTTTTGGTTTTGGGCAGAGTCCTGGAGCAGGGTGAGGTCAGTGATGAAGTACGGCTAGTGTAATAAAAGTTGAATTAGAAACAAGAGGGACCCTGAGATGCATCCGGGGAGGTTCTATGGCACCACATGTTTTACAGAGGCACAGCAGAATGCGTTAACCTTAGCACATCGATGAATCCGCCGTGGAGTGCCAGGGCACTTAATCAATAGCCCAGGGCAGAGGGAGTAAACTGCATACGGAGAGCCAGCGGGGATAGGGGCCGTTTTTAATAGGGGTACCCTGAGAGACTCAAAGGTAACGATACCCTCACGCGAGCATTGAGCCAGAAGCAGAAGGTGCTCAAAGTCATTGTACAAACCCAAAAAGCATAGTGGGAATTAGTGGTAAATGGTTGGCCGGGAGCGTCCCTCCACCAAAAGGGCAGGCCACGGGTGAGGGCCAACTTAATTCACTACCCTTGACCTGAGGTTTACAGAAGGTAAAGGCGTAGCTTCTAGTTTCATGAGAGTGTAGCACTACAGAGTATCCTGCAAGGAGACGACTTTGGTTGTCATGAAAACAGGAACCATTCATGATAACTGTAAACAAAAAGGAGGGAGTCCGAGGGTATGAGACGCGGAGTTCTAGACCTAGCTGTCCAGGAGCTCTGGGACGCTGCTATGCAAGACAATTGGCGGAAAGGCGTTGCGTGAGGACCACCGCAGGCGAATATAGCAACAAGGGACGGAGACGTCGAGCAGGATTGAACGCAGACACAGTATCTATAGACGCATATTTGAACAGCCGACGCAAGCAGCGAGAGTCCATCATGGTAAGCCGCGATGCGGAGGAAGGTGCCTGTACTAAAACTGCTCTGTAACGCGAGTATGTTGCTCACAGAGTGAAGGGCACCCATCCATAGGTAGAGGGGAAGCGAAGTCGAGGAGGGATTCAACCATTCGCTAGCGCAGTGCTGCGTCACGCTACTATGGCAACGGTCACACGGCAGGGGATTGTAGGTCTTGGTCGCCATCAGTTGATCCAAATGGCAGAGAATCTAAGAGCCGTGACTTCAACTGGTGGTATTTTCGCACGTCTTGTGACCTGAGTGAGAACTCAGAGTGGCATACTGCGTACATGCTAGTGGTTCTTTGCGCAGATATAAGGTATGAATGCGAAATAGTTCAGACTGACAGACTAAAAGGTGGGAGAATACAAACATTGGTAAGGGTAATACTATAACGGGAGCTATTGCTACTGCTGCTGTGGCACATGAGCAGGTAGCAAAAGGCACACAGTAAGGCGTAAGTGAGGTCATGCCGCAGACGCGTTTGCAAGGAGGCACAGTACTATGGGGAATCTCCATTGCCTGCAAAATTCAGCCATTGCCCGAACCATCGTATTGGACGCTCGAGCTGTGGGAAGCAGGAGTCTGAGGGTAAAGCGAAGGAAGTAGTACGCAGGGTGGGAGAATAGCGTACAGACAGGAGAGCGCAAAACCATATGTATTTGACAGAGCTTGACAGAGCTGTAGTTTTAAGCCAGAACGCGCTTGTCGAACCTAGATTTAAGCGTAGTGACGATATAGTCTCGAGCACTATAGCATTTTAGTTGGCTAGATAACGAGAGGGTAACTATAGACTTAGGTATATTCACACTATTGGATGCTTACGAGTTGGATCCTCGCGAGGGAAACAAGGTCAAGCTAGAGTTCTTGGGTTTAATTGCTGACGGAGATATGTAAGCATGGACTCTTACGCGTTATTATACTCCTCCTCGATCGAGGTACGCCAATGAGTTCTGCTGGCTATTGCTGTCTTGCTTGTAGGAATCTAGGCGATAAGTTGTTTTGGGAGATACGAGTGTGAAGCTGACATGAATATGAAAAGAAACAGAACACAAGATTTAACCAAACAGTAATAACCGAGTGTGCAGCTGGTGGGATAGAAGCCGGATGTGCTGCTGGCTTTGTGGTCGGCAGAACAAGCAGGCAAAGCGGGTCCATGACAATACGACTTATGGCTGAAAGTCTGAACAAATCACCATGATTGCCATCAGTTTGAGGTCCCGCATCGCCGAGGATCCGGGGTGCTTTAACTAGGGCAATCTCCGGGAACGATGAGAGCGAATATATGCGCTTTGGCCCTCTGCAGGGCGACCTCTTGCCTCACAGACCCGCCGGCAATCGCCAGCCCTCTGCCTGACGGTTAAAGGGTACTGAGATAGCACGATGGCTTTGCGACGTGTATGCCCAAGGAAGCGTCAATGCTCAAGATGGGTAGTATCTAAGTCGCACACACCTCACAGCCAGTACGGATTGGGGGTCGACAAGAGGCCATGGGACCTCTGGAGCTGACCGAATTAGTTTTTCGTCCGAGACGGGACCCATGGGCCATATGCATAGGGACGCGGAGCTAACCTAAAGGACCATTCATCAGAGCAGGCTGAGGAGCTAGTCCGATCATCATCTCAGGAAGGACTGAGGAGATTTGTAAGCATTAGTATCTCCAGGTCTGAGTATAACAGCATTCTCAATTCCACAGTATGATGCCGTCCAAGCTTAATACTTATCCACCAGGGCACGGAACGACACATAATAGTGTGTATACGGTAGTGGAAATCACATCGACAATAGGAAAGGCATGATCGCAGTTAGTCGGGTACAATGCAGGATTTTGTAACTATGCTCCTGGCGCGCAGTTTAGTAGGCTGATTGCAAAGGGTGCATAAGGATTGGGACCCCGTAATGGCTCACAAGCTGACCACTGTTTTCGGAGCGGGGAACCGCATGGCACGGTTGTGGTACGAAATGCGTAGAAGCGATTAGACCTCCTGTACAACAAGGAACATGCATAGCAAAGAAGCAGGGAAGTTACACACACTCACCGGAGGAGGGAGGGGAGTAAATTAGTTTAGGGAGCTAAATATTGGGTTGTTGAGAATCTCCAGTTAGTAATCATACTCATTGTCTGTGGGCGGAAGGGAAGTCCGTGAAGTGGAAGAATGGTTGGATGAAATGCTGTGCAACGGGGTCTTAACGTTACATCGGAGAAGGTTACTCACGGCACAGGAACTCAGACATTAATTCTGTCCAGATACGTATCCTGGAGTGTTACAGCTAATTACGAATAGTATGCTCAATGATATGCCCAAACAGTATTTCTTCCTGGATCGCCTCACGCGAACTCCACGTCGCCTCGCCTTCGCGATAATCATACTTCCCGCAAACTTGTCGGGACCATATCTGCACACGCGATAATGGATGTCGTAGTAATGTCTGAAGCGCACATGTAGACTGTTGAGCTGAGGACAGATTTATTGCTTACTCCTTCTAGATATGTCGACGCCAATGGCTCACTGCTACTCGGTATGCAATTTGTTCATGGTTTCGGGCTTCCAACCAACACTTATTCCTTTTAGTCGATATAAATCACGACTAAATCAGTTTTCAGGAGGCAATGGCTAAGCATTAGTGTCTCACGACGAGGCACTGTCAGCTATACCAAATTGGTGCTTGGATACAGAATTGCAAGAAAATGATACTTAATGGCCAGTGGGAGAGTCGGCATGGGTTTATGTCACGTGTCAGATAATGACTGTAGAGTCATGTTATGGCTCGACAGGCTTCGTGTATAGACTTCCATGACTCTCGAGGAGGAGACATTAAGCTAGATTATATACTTATGCTGGTGTTAAATTGAGCCAACGCTTTTTACGGTATGTGAGCAATAAGACGACCGAGGTCTGCTAGATCAGAGATTGTTCGGACTCCTAGAAGCGCTGGGTACAGGTAAGCAGTTCGACAGACAATGTAGTGAGTGTATGCCTACGCGCTGTTCTACATATGTAGTCACCTTCACATGCACAACAAAAAGATAATTCCTGCAAGAGTTTGTTGTGACTATTACTATGGGGCTTTGGGAAGTCAATGATTTTACTATTAATTAAAGAAAAGAGCTACAGCGAGATCCATGGGTCTTATATGCTCGAGATGGGGACGCGGGAAACTGCGAGTAGTCTGCTGACGCCAGTATATGATTCGGAAGACGGACAATGGCTGGTGAGATTTTAAGCGCAGATCATATCAGAGCAGCCTAACTCACTACTCATAATCAGAGTGGATCTAAGGGATGAGCAGTAGGCAGAGAATAGAGAGGATTAAGATCTATAAGGCCGCCTCTGGGACTTAAAAATAGTTCCATGTTGTCTTCGTCGGCGAATATCCGCATACTGGGGGTGATGATGGGGTCCCGACTTGAGCTATAGCGTACACTACATAGATCTCCTTTCAATTGTAAAGGCTTTCTCAAAGCCCCAGAAAATCCACCGAAATTTGCAGAGGAATTTTTGTTAGTGTGTAACTACCTATGAACCCTGTAAGGCGACATCCTACAGCTGTGCAAGCTACCTGTAACAGCCCCTAGTGATGCACGAAAACTGACTCATAGCAGACCATGGTCCTAATGCTAAATACCGAAAAGGTGTAAGAACAAGCTAAAAATCTATTTAAAGCCATCCTAGGGTATACACTCTAAACCAACTGAGGACCATAAAGGTGTAGAGCAACGACAGGGAGAAAACCCAGCGACTATGCGCACCTGCGCTACTGCCATTTTCTGGCAACCGTTTCTGGTCATAGCAGCAACCAGATAGAAAGGACAGGCGCGCCCTGGCTATGCAGTTTGTTTAACGGCCTCACTGCCTCTATGGTAATATGCTAAAATGAATAAGTTTTGGGTGGAAGCCCGAACCATGAACAAATTGCAAACTGTGGCAGAGCACCTGCCCATCGTACTTTCAAAAGGAAGGAAAAACAATCAGCTCCACAGTCATGGCCTTGCAATAAGAAGCTTATTCAGACAGGGAAACAGTACGGGGACGGGAAAAATACCAGGGACGGGACGTGGTCGCGGGAGGGGCCACCGGAACTGGATTTTTGGTTATGGAATATTTGTACATTACTGTAAACAGACAGATATGGAAGAATGAATGTCTGAGCCTACCTAGTAACTCTGTGAATAACGCTAGACCCCCGCTGCCAGCACAGCCAATCAGTCCCAGGCCTGCTTTGCCCCACAGCAAAGATGCCGACACTGGAACCTCAGAAAATTTTACTCTTTACTACTCTCACTTCCTCTGGGTGAGTGGTGTGTTAACTATCAATGATCCTGTCTCTCTTTCTTGTTGATTGATTACGGACTTCGCTCTTGCAATTTCGTTACTCGGACTGCCTTTGCGTCCCCCGCTCCGGAAAAAACCGTGTCCCTGTGGGCATTACGGAGTCAATCTTATTCCCTTTCAAAGGCCTCTACCGGTGCCAGGTTGGCCCTTCTGCGTGATCTACTGCCTGTCCTTTTCTCTTATTCACTGCCGGTAACAACCTTTTGGGTCAGGATCTGTTATTTTAAGCTGGCTGCAGCATATACTTGTCCCCAGATGGGTCTACTTACAAATCCCTCAGTCTCCATAGTGATTCTGTAGCCTCCCCTGCTGTCTGAAATGTCCCTTTCTACTACGGTCCCTTTTCCGCACTGGTCCCGTCCTTGAAGACCTATTCGCAGGTCCCCAATCCTTCTGTGGCAATACCCATCCGTCTGAGTGGGCCGCTTGAACTACTGGGACCCCATCTGCGCTTACTCTTCGACTCCTCCAAAGGCCCTGCCTCGCCTACTTCAGCTACCCTTTAAACCCTGAGCAGAGGCTGGCATTGGCTCCGGTCCATGACTGGCCCTGCAGGAGCAAGGCACTATTGGTTCCTGTTCCATTACCCTGTAACACTCTACTACCCCCATTCGAAAAGCTGATGGCAAATCAATGGTGATTTGTTTTCAGGCTTTCGAGCCATTAATCGTATTGTCAATACCCGCTTTCCTTTGTCCCAAACCCAGCAACCCTCCTGGCTTCTATCCACCAGCGCACTTCATTTTACTGTTGTATTGTGTGCTGCTTTCTTTTCTGTTCTGCTTCCCGACTCCCAGAATCCTCTTTGCCTTTTTCCTACAAGAGACATGCAATCTACACGGACCATGCTCCCCTCAGGGGTATACCGGAAAGTCTCATCTTACTTCTCAAGGCCCTTTACCCAAGACTAGCGACTCTTCGGTTTCCATCCGGGTCTCACTTAGTCCAATAATGTGATAATCTATCCTCGTGTCCGCTCGTTATCTGCCTCAAAAACTGATTCTTAGTGCGTGCTTACTGCCTAAGTAAACGAAAGGTCACAAGGCTTCTGGTTAAACTCAGCCTGGTCAACCTCTGTCCATCCTTGGTTTCTCCCCCAGGGTTCCTGTACGCTTTCCTCCCACCTGCGGTCAGGCTATCCTTAGCTTTCCCAACTGCTCCCCACATCCGCAGGTCAACAATTTTGGCATGGCTGAATTTGGCAGGCATGGATTCTCAATCTGCCTCCCTTGCACACCTCTGCAGGAAAGCACTCGACTCTCTGTGCTAATCCCATGCCATGGCCACTGAAGCAGAATCTGCCTTTGTTTCCGTTAACAAGGTTTGGTTTCTGCCCCGCTTTAGGGCTGGTCAGACTATCTAGCCTTCCTACTAACCCTTTTCTGGCCATGAACAACTGGATATGCATTGGAGTTTCTCACTCAGGGTTGCACAGAGGCAAAACCACCAGGGCTTATTTCTCTGCCACTTTGGACCCTGTGGCCCAACGGCCGCCCTGCCTGCGTGCTCGTGGCTGACGCAGCACGCCTAGTCGAAATGTCTGACTCCCTTGTCCTTTCGCTCCCCCTACTCTTATGTCCGCTCACCTCTGTAGACAACCTGCTGTTAAACTACAATACAGGCCACTCTCCCTCCGCTCGCCTTACGAGTTATGAACTCTAACTGCCGTCGCTTCAGATAACCCTCACTATAAAGCGCTGTCCTCCAGTTAATCCTGCCACTCTCCTTCCCTGTAATGACGGGGTCCTCACTAGACTGCCTTTGCGAATGGTCTCGGCTACACCGTCCGCGCTCTGACCTTTCGATTCCCTCTCTCTAACTCTGACCTTGTTTTTGTTTACTGATGGTTCTGTTTCATGACAACCAAAGTCGTCTCCTTGCAGGATACGCTGGTAGTGTCACCCTGAAACCTAGAAAGCTGCGCCTTTACCTTCTGTTAACTCACGCAAGTTGCTGGAATTAGTTGCCCTCACGTGCCTGCTTTTTGGTGGAGGACGCCTCCGCCACCATTTACACTGAATTCCCCTATGCTTTGGGTTGTACATGACTCTTTTGGCCACCTCTGAAGCTCGGTTTTCTTCCCTCGCCGGTACCTTTCCATTAAATAAACGGCCCCTCTATCGCTGCTCCCCTGTAGCAGTTTTTACTTCCTTTGCCCTGCTATGTTAGTGCCGGCCAAACTCTCACGCGGGATACTGGGAGTTGCTAAGGGTATACGCATTTGCTGATTGCCTCTGCAAACATGTTGCTGCCATAGAACCTTCCCCGGATCATTTCTAGTTCCTCTCTGTTTCTATAACCTACTGTTCTGCCTCACTGACCTCACTCTGCTTCCAGGGACTCTGCCTCACCAAGACGAAAAAGAATCCTGGGGTTCCTTCTTTGGGTGCTCTCGTTACATCCCTGATTCCCGTTGCAGTTTTTCCCACCTGGGTGCCTTTTGGCTGGCCCCCTTTTTCAAGTCTACCTCATCGTTGTTCGCCGCTGCTGACATCGGTGTTGCTATGCCCGAAAGGAGGAATGGTCTCTGCTCTAACTAGGGTGGGATGGTGGGCTGCCCATTCAGCTCTTTTGCAGCCGCCACTGTGCCGCCTGTCCCACTCGCCAAGCACAAGTTGGTAACCGTAATATCTGCCCCATAGCACCCTTCTTCATTGGGCAACTTGATTTTGTACAAATGCCTAAGTGTAACGATATGAATATTTGTTATGGTATGTTATTTTCTGGGTTGGATTGAAGCCTCTCTTGTTGCAAGGCTGACTCACTGTCGTTGCTAAATGTTTGTTAAACCATATTATGCCTCCAATGGGAATTCTTGCCCTCTGTCCAGTGACCGGAGCACACACTTTACCCGACAAATTGTCCAACACCTGGATCGTATATACATGTCACACGCTCTGCACTGTCTACCACCACAAAGGCAGGTGCTGTGGATAAGGCGAAATGGTGTACTTAAGAATAAACTTGCTAAGATTTGTGACTCCACAGGGTTAAGCTGGCCAGCAGCTTTACCACTAGCCCTTATGGAAATGCGATCCACTCCATCCCAAAGGCATAAACTGAGTCCTTTTGAAATCGTTATGGGACGCCCTACATGAACGGTGGCTACCATTACTCCAGTCCCAGACTTGAACTTGACTCACAGTACGCTCCTTCAATATTACAAGGGATTAATGCAAGCTGTAAGCCATTTCCATTCACAGGTTCGAGCCGCCTGGCCGACGGAACCCACCTCTGACGCCTGCCACAACCTTGAAGCAGGTGACTGGGTCTACGTATAGCACCACCATCGAAAACATGCCTTGGAACCTCGGTGGAAGGGTCCTCATCAGGTACTGCTTACTACCCAGACAGCTGTTAAACTATCTGGCATCGCAGTGTGGATACATGCTTCACAGTGTAAGAAGACTCTCCCCAGCGAGCCAATCAACACCTCAGAACGGCGCAGAGTCAGTTTTGACTCCAGAAAAAGATGTAGAGGAACAGCCTGCAATACCTACAATCTACGCTCTCGTAAGGGTTGCCAGAAGCAGACGACGACCTAGAGCAAGGCCCAAGAAGCAGCAGTACTGAGCCTAGCGCCTGCTGCCTGGGGGATGTAAAACCGTGACTGCGGTTCCCTCAGTTGAGGTTGTCAGAACCAGAAGGGCCTTGCCTCCAACATGCACCTCTGGTGGCGCCTGTTCCTCGGCTGTTGGCGTCTTAAGGTCTGGGGAGCCCACAATGACAATTCTTTTATCCAGCAGCAAGTGTGGATAGCTCAGACCCTTAACATTTCTAAATGCTGGGTCTGCAGGAACATCCCAGCCCACTCTCAAGCTAGTGTTCCTGTCCTGGCTATCCCACTCAATTCCCCAGACCTCACTGGAGGACCTCGTCCATTTAACAAAACATGGAAGAGCAATAACACTTGGGAAGCAGTGGGAATAAATGTATCTAAATGGATAAGTGTGGTAAAGGAAAAAGGTCATTGGTGTTGGGTGTGTAATGGAACAGGGCTGAATCTGAAAAAAAAAAGCCGTTGCCTTCAGCATATTGTGGCAAATGGTGTATGGAATTATTCAAACAAAACTAAAGAGTAGCGGGCCGGGTATGGGAATATGAATTTTTTCTCAACCTGGAATCAATCAGAAAAATCAATCTTCATGTTCCCCCTACAGTAATCTTAGTAAAAATAATACAATCTTCCAATGCCATACAAACACTACCACTCCTCGTAAGGAGGATTACCCTGTGCCTTATGGAGGATATTACTCCTCATTTGTAGATCATTTGTAACAAATGGATGCAATCGACCCTTCCTGGCCTTAATAGGCCATCATTGGGTTTGTGGAACCAAAGCTTATACTGTATTACCAGCTAACTGGTCAGGTATCTGTTATCCCGCCCAACTCTTCCCACAATTCCGAAGACTAGAGTCCCTCCCATGAGAACGCTTCCGTAATTTCAGGCGAAAAAAAAGGAACTTACCAGATGCCCAATAGTATATAAATAACATAAGCCCCTTACCCTGGGGAGAGGCCATTGGCGGTTCCTTTATCCCACTTGGGGAAGTAATACACCATGCAAAAAGACTCCTGAGGTTACAAGCAGTAGTTAAAATAATGGCAAATAAAACCAGAAAAAGTTTAAAAATCCTGGCCAAAGAAACAGGGGTGATCCGACAGGTGGCTCTCCAAACCTGCCAGACATTGTACATAGTGCTGGCGGCCAAAGGAGGAACCTGTGCTCTCATTATAAAAAAAGTTGTGTGTTTATACCTGACAATACGAATGAGGTAATAAATCGCGCTAGCCACTTAGAACAAATCGCATATCTTCCCCATGAAGAGCCGAGTTCTTTATGGAAGTGGCTAAGTAACCTGTTCAATTTCTCTGGCATAGAAAACTGGCTGTTTCAGGGAACCCTAATTATCCTGTTTGAAATCCTAGTGATTTTTGTATGCTTTCAGTTAATCTCCTGTTGTATCCAAAATTTTGTCACCCAGGTAATTGCCCCAAAACAGAGTGCTAATATGATAATTTAAATATCACTGATTAACAAGAGATAAGAACGGTTAATTTGTGGAACCCAGTAATTGTTGGTCATGGTGTGCGCTTGACCAAAAAGGGATTGTGAAAGTAGAATGAATTATATTGTGAAAATAGAAAGATTAAAGAAATGCTGTCTGTACCTTAAGCAAAACTGTTGGAATGCTGCACTCCAGTGTCAGGAATACAGACATTAACGTAGAACAACTGCACGTTTAAGAGCAATTGTGAAGTATTAGCCTTAGATCGTAATAAGAGTTAGTAAGGAAGTAGATATGCATGCTGTGCCCCAGGTGAATTTTACTGTTTTGCTTCTGTGTCTCTTCGTCTCATTCTCACTCTTTTATCTGTATAAATAAGATGTTTGGGTCTTGCATGTGCCACTCACATATCTGGGTGCTATTGGCAAGCGCTGCGCTAATAAAACAGAGTTGTCTGACAAATTGAGAGTCCTGATTCTAACTTGACAAGGGAACTGTTTTTCCCGTTTGGCTGCGAGTTTAAAGCATAAATAGCACTAAGTATCCACATTTCCTTATATAGCATAAATACACACATTTCACATGTTATCATTCACACAGCGTTCATAGCTTTCAGGCAAGACCTCACTTGATATACAATATTATTGCACTATGAAAGTATAAAATCAGTTGATTCAGTGTACCTATTTGAGTTCAGACCCTGACTTTACAGCCCAGATAAAGTTTCTCTCTCCTGCTAGGGTGTAGACCCATGCTGTCTACTCCCTGGCTGGTAGCTTTGTTTACTTATATGTTAATAGGCCTTCATTGTCTCTGGCTGACCAACAACTACACACTCCTTGCTTAGGCGGACTGGGCTTATGGATGGCTTGCACAGCACATTAAGAACAAAATTCTAGCACGTTTCATAACTCCTTTGTACACACCTGGCACACATCACCCACCTGAATATTACTGACGCCTTCCAGTGTTAACTTACATGCCATCTTTCCAATACCGTTTAGGACAACGGTGTGTTAGGTGCAGTGAGTATGTCAAGCCTCAGAAGACTTGCTCACATAGAGGCCTGGCCTATCCTAAAAAAGTTAGCTCAACCCAGCTACATTGTTCAGGGGCGTGAAAAATCTAGCCCCCCGAGTGACATAGTTAAGCTGACCTGACCCCCAGCAGAGACAAGGTTAAGTTGATGGAAGAATCTCTCCATTGACCTAGCTACTGCATCTCGGGAAGTTGACTTACCTATGCTGATGGGAGAACTCCCCCCGCAGGATTGGTAGAGTCTCCACTGAAGCACTGCAATTCTGTCTACGGTGGAAATGCTACAGTGAAAAGCCCGGAATAGTGAACCACAAATGGGCCTCTGTGCCACAGGGTTCATAAAGAAAGACTTAGGGAGAAAAATTGGCTACTGGAGAGAGCTTCCCCATCATGGCTACCACCTCCATCACCTCCTGGGCCCCCAGACCTTCTTTGTCTTAACCCTGAGAGGTGTCTTGAACAGCTCAGGCCAGAGAGAAGGACTCAGATGACACTGCTACCTCTGCTGGCTCCAGCTGAATCCCAGACACCACCTAGGTTGAAATGGGGTTGGACTAACATCATCTCCAGCCCATCTCAACTAATTTCTCCTCTTTCCCCCAAAAGAGCAGTTATTACCATATTTCATATAATTTAAAAGACTGTCTAACAAGGGGGATCTTTCTTCTAGCACTCTCTAAAGGGGAAATGGGATATTCATATTAAACGATTCATATCAATACTTAATATTTCAAAATGTTTTACTTGTTTTTCCCCCTTCTTCCTATATCTTTAATAGAAGGATTTTTAATGGTGTTTGCTCCATGGTAAACAGAGACCTCAGCCTGCTTAGTACCAAACTCGAACCATGTTTAACACTGTTTAATATTGCATAGTGACTGGGTTACGTTAACCCTCCATCCCATACATTGCATCTAAATTGATACAACAGTGCTACTGTTCCTCATGGATAATGTGGTATAATTGCACCTGAAAGGTAGCAAAAATGGTTACTCAAACTAGTGGATAAAAGTTAGTGAAAGGGTCAGGTGCAAGAAGAAGAAAGTAGCAATCAACATTTGCAAAAAAAAAATTTAAAGGAGAAAAATATCCTTTGGCATTAATCTCCATGATTCATAAGAAATGGAGGTAGGCTGGCAAAGTTTAAGTGCTTGAAAATGATGCCCATGGCTGTCTGCAAAATCTGATTACCACACCGATGATTTATGGCTTGCCATTAGCACAGAAAAAAAAAAAGCCCAGAAATTGAGCCGAGTAAATCAAAAAGGACCTTTCCAGTTTACAATGAACACTTCGACATGATTCAAAAGTGTTTCAATGGAGATTTCATTTTCTCTAAATACATGTTATCTCCAGAACATGAACAATTCATTTTAGTGGTTTCTCTCCCAAATTACACTTTACTTTGGCCTGAAAGGAAGCCCAACTTCACCTGCCACCTTTTCAAGGCTTCTCTTGATTTATTTAAGAGACATTGGGTGACTAACTTCTGTGTCTCTGATGCTTGGCAGGAGCTATCCGCTCCTTCAGCTCCGGCTGAGCCAAAGGGATTGGGGAAAACTTAAAGGAGTCCTACAAATGCATAGACTAAACTTTGCTGGATAAGGTTTCTAGATATTGTGAGAAAAGGGACATTCTGCATGTTACACTACTAATGATGGAAGAATCAGCTGACACAGAAAAGCCGTTGATACCTGAGTTTTTGCCTCACACTCAAACTAACCCCAGATAAATTTCGAAAACAATTCTTCATATCCCAGGATTGTTTTATACAATCCAGAAATCTAAGTTCAACTCCTAGCTCTGTCACAGACTCCATGTCACCATGGGCAAGTTACTCAATTTTCCCTTTGCCTCAGTTTTTCCCTCTGAAAAATGGGCATGGAAATTCTCATGGAAAGAGCATCTTAAAGGTTGTGGTGGATTCTCCATCCTTTGGAGTCTTTAAATTGAGACTTGATGTCTTTCTAGAAGAGATGTTCTGGCTCAACCACAAGTTATTCAGCTCAGTGGAAGAATTACTAGTGAAGATCTCTGGGCTGTGCTATGCAGTAAATTACGCTACATGACCAGAATAGCCACATTTGGCATTAAAATCTATGTATTTTACATTTTAATTCAGAGACCAGGAACCCATGAATGCTACCAAACAGCCTGTTCCCATGAGTTTTCCATCCCAGTTGGGTCAGGCCAAAATGCTCACAAGAGAACACCACTTTGGCCACACTGTAGCTTGCCCTGCACAATTATACAAGCAGATGGTGCAGTGATCCTTTGTCCCATTCTCCCATGAACTCCTGTGCTGGGGGCAGTCATAATACAGTTGGAGAGCAGGAGCACTATCCGATCTAGCACCACTAGCAGCACCAGCATCCTCAAAGCAGGGACGGGCATGAGACTGTAGGGTTATGGTATCACACAGCTTTCCCCCCTGCTTTGGCCAGCAGAGTCGACATGTCGCAGGAGAGAGCAGGGGCTTGAAAAGGTGATAGTGCTGTTTTCCCACCATGCCAGACTTTCTTTATGGATTCCCCGTGCTGTGCACCTCTTCCTGTTCCCACTCCAAAATGGGTCCTGCCCCCATCTGGCCTTTAATCAGCTCCTGTATAAACAACTGAAGCAGAGCCAGTTCTGCTAATATTTATGCAGCAGCACAAGTCAGTGTCCCAAAGAAACCCATTGCTGGTGGAGCACCAGCAAGGAGTTCCTTGGGAGACCTTCTGCAGCACACCAGCAATCTTCAGCAGCAAACTGGTGGTCAACCCAGGAATAACCCTGTGCTCCAGTAAGCATCTTCTCAGTCTGCAAAGAATCCTCTCCTAGCTAGGACTTGAACCAGTGAGGTGGCACTGAGGTGCAAATGCAGATATGCATCCACTTAAGCTGTGCTCTCACAGCTCTCCTGTTTGCAGGCCACTGGGGGGAGCAATGCCTCCATAGTTTGATGATTTGATTAAGCCATTAAGTAAAATCAGAACAGCTCAGCTTCAGTCCACTGGAAACCAGACCCCTTTGGAGTGCTACTTTTAATTAAGTGGAGATAGCACTCCAGCAATCATGGGCTGATAATGATACAATTCACCAGCCTCCTTATACCCAAAATATACTCCTACATCTTCCCCGGACTGCTCTTTCAGCACTACTCTGCAGCCCCTGTCATTACTAAGGAGGATCAGCAATCCCAGTGTCGCCTTGCAGGCTTCCTCCTAGAAAGGTCTCTGTTGGCGTAAGGGGTGGCACCAACAGCCAAGGATGCCAGAGCAGCAGCTGTTATTCAGGCAGCAAAAGTGGCAGAATCAAGAGCATTAGCAGAACACCGCGTTCCCAGTTTATTGCCACTGTAGAAGAGGGCTGCCAAAGAGTTAGTCAGTGGCTGACTGAGCCTGAGCTGGTTTGCCCTCTGTCCCCCTTGGGCTGTCCTGGCAGGGTATGGAGGAGTGGCTTGCAGAACCAGCTGCAGGGTCGCACTAGCTTAGGGTAATCCCCAGGTAACAGAAAACAGACAAAACTGGTTCTATACCATCTGCTCTGAGCTCCAGCTTGGTTCAGGGGTGTCTGGCTGGAGTGCACTGGGCGCCAGAAATCCTGGACCAGGAGAACAATAAGTCACTTGACATCTTCAAGACAAGACTGGGTATTTTTCAAAGAGAGATGCTCTAGCTTGGCCAGAAGTTGTGAGCTTGACACAGGAACAGCTGGTGAAATTCTCCAGCCTGCGTTATACAGGTCAGATTAGATGAACCAATGGTTCTTTCTGGCCTTGAAATCTCTGAAAACCCCAGGGTCAAGCAGCAGAAAGGCTGAGGAGAGTCACCTATACACCCACCCTTATTTATTATTGGGATTACCGTAGGGCCCAGGGTCCTAGGCATGGAGCAGGATCCCATTGTGCTAGGTGCTGTATGAATAGAACAAAGAGAGAATGCCTGTCCCAAAGAGTGTTTGGTCTAAGTATTTTCCTTGAGTGAGCTGATCCGGCCCTGTGTGCACAGGAATCACTCAATACTGTAATACAGCAACCTCTGGAAAGGAACATGCCAATTGTTCAGCATTAGCACCCTACTGAGCACTCAACTGAAAGAGAAGGGGAAATTCAGGAGGAGACAATATAATTACCCACTCGGGTTAAAATCCCTACTCTTAGGAAAAGTGCAATAGATTTTTTTTTTTTAAATGCTCACATATGCTCAGGGCCTCATTAGGATCTCATCATTTTTTGTCTGAATATTAAATTGATATTGTATTAAAACTTGCACTATTCCTACAACTGTTGTAAAATAAGAGGTTGGGGAAGGGGTGCTGCAGGGAGGGAGCTGGTGAGAAATTCTGTAGACAGACAAACCTATTACACATGTCTGCTGTCTTTGCATGATCCCGTATCCTGGAGGTTCCTTGTGCTGTATGAACTGTGTAACAGATGCAGTATAAATGCCTCATCACAGAGCTGTAGGGCTGAAAGGGACCTTCAGAGGTCCATCCCCCAAACTGAGGTAGGATTAAATAGAATGGTGAAGGGAGAAGAGACACTGCAGGTAAATAAAAGCCTCTGGTCTCTATGGGGTACATGAAACGTACTTCAGCAGATACAGAAACAGAAGTTACAAATGGCAAAGGCCTATGACTATAAACCGGTTTAGGAGTTCTCAAACCCGGGATCATGTTCACCAGGAAGATCAACCACAGATGTCCATAGGTCATTACTATGCCTCGTTTCCCATAGTGCTAACTGGGCCCTGGCATGGATAAGGTTGAGAACTACTGACCTAGTTTATTTCTATGTCAGTGCAAGATTATTCCCTACAATAAAATTTCCTACTGTTGTTTCCTATTTCATGTGATCCTTATGTTAAGAACATAAAAATGGCCGTACTGGGTCAGACCAAAGGTCCATCCAGCCCAGTATCCTGTCTACAGACAGCAGCCAATGCCAGGTGCCACAGAGGGAGTGAACCCAACAGGCAATAATCAAGTGATCACTCTCCTGCCATCC
>NW_027424288.1:2422227-2430629 GCF_003597395.2 Chelonoidis abingdonii
TCTCCCACCCTCTGAGAACAGAGGCTAGGGGACAATCCATTCCTTAACCCATCCTGGCTATAGCCATTAATGACTTAACCTCCATCAATTTAATCCTTTAGTTTCATCTTTAAACTCTTTTATAGTCCTAGGCCTTCACAACCTCCTCAGCAAGGAAGTTCCACAGGTTGAGACTGTGCACTGTGTGAAGAAGACACTTCTTTTTAATTTGTTAAAACCTGCTGCCCATTAATTTAAGTTTGGTGGCTCTTATTCTTTATTTTCGGGAACAAGTAATTAACTTTTTCTTATTCACTTTCTCCACATCACTCATGATTTTATATAGAATGCTATCATATCCCCCCTTACTCCCTCTTTCCCAAGCTGAAAAGTCCTAGCCTCTCACCAGAGAAGGTTTGGGGAGACCAGAAGGGGGCCAAAACCCTGGAAATTTTGGATGGTGGCAGCGAGATCAGATCCAAGCTGGTAATTAAGCTTGGGGGAGTTTCATGCTAAGCACCCAGATTTTGGAAGCTAAGGTCCAGATTTGGGACAGAGGCTTATTACAACTACTCTCTAGCAGTTGCAGTGTTGTGGTAGTCATGTTGGCTCCACGCTATTAGAGGGAGGAGGTGGGTGAAGTAATGTCTTTTACTGGCCCACTTTCTGTTGGTGAAAGAGACAGGATTTCGAGCTACACAGAGCTCTTAAACTATTGCCTCACTCACCTTGTCTCCTTTTCTCTACTGCAGTGGTTCTCAACTTTATTTACTATTGTGGGTCATATATGTAACCTTCTGTGTGTTATGTGAGCTGCATCCATAAAATATATATACTACATGTACATCTACAAAAAATAATTAAGGTTTACTATTTGTTATCTGACAGCAGTGGGAATGAATGAGTGTATGTAGGTGAAAGTTGGGTGAAGCAAATGTGGGTGTGTGAGAGAGAGGTAGTGTGAGAGTCACAGGAAACAGACAGTACCGGTGTCCCTGATATACAATACTTGGGGCAGGGTGTTTGTGAATCAACTGGGTTCTGTACAATAGTCAGGATTTTTCTGGAGTGTTGATCATGCAAGATAATTGTGAATCCCTGAGCTCAGTGCTGAAAGTGGCCAGGAAAAAGCATATGTGCATGGGGCGGGTGAGGGGGGAAAGGTGTCTATGATAATCCCTGCCAAAATAAATGTTCATGCACTTGGTAGGGCAGCATTTAAAGTGCACTCCTCAGTGACCCGGGACTGAGGCTGCTTGTGACTCTGCCTGCTTTAAGCTTTGCCTGAGCTGGGCCCACAAACAGCTGCAGTGTCAGCAGCGTATCCCCCTCTGGGCTGCAGTTCAGGGGTCAGCTTGCATGGCATGTGGCACATGGCTGTTCTGGGCACCTCTCTCCTTGAGTTCATCAGAGGTGGGGGCAGAGCCCTGCAGCAGGCTGGCCAGCTGCTGTCTCTATTCGTGGGTGAGCAGGCACTGAGCTCCAGCTGGCTGTAGAGACTTCGGAGGGGGTGCAGCTGGGATTGAGGGGGCTGCTCTGAGACCCATTCAGTGCAGTGGGCACCAGAAGCATGCACTCAGCCCCCCGTGGGGCTCAACTCTGGGGCATAATGGCAGAGGGCACCAGAGCCCTGGAGCAGAGATTGCATGGGATGGGAGAGGGCTCCACCTCACCCTGCCTTCTGTGGTTGCCCCGTCATACTCATATCCCACCCACTGAGCTATGGGGGACCCTTGCTGGGGAACCAGAGGACAAATTTCCATGCTGCAATAGCTCTGTCCCCAGAGATGGGATTTACAGAGCAGCCTCCTGCTCTGGCTGTGATCGCTGGGCCTGGACATGGCCAGCCGGGGCAGATTCAGGGGGCACTGCAACCCGCAGCATGTCCAGGCAGGGCAGGGAGTGCCCGAGCAGGGCTCCATGGCACTGCCTACCCCTCAGCCAGCTACAGCCCTGCCCCTGCCAGGACCTAGGAGTGAGGCAATCTGTGCAGCAATCACATTTTTTTAGCAAGATATCACATGGACCACAAGCAGCCCAAGGGTTGAGAACCACTGATCTACTGTAGCAACTCACTGTTAAACTGAAGGGGGGGGATTCTAAATTAGACCAAGTAGCAATAACACTTAACCCTTCTACACCCCTTGACCTACTGGAATTCTGCAGGATTTCCAGCTGAAATCAGGGCCTTTAGGATTAAGATTAGTCAGACCTCATCTCAAAATAAACTCCAGTCTGTTTTCACTTTAAATCTACTTAAAATCTATTTGCAACTTTCCAGAGCAGCAGCAGCAGCAGCAGCAGCAAGGTGGTTTAACACAGGAGGTAAGTGAAGTTATTTTGTAACACAAATCTCATCACATATCATTAAGATCATACTCCCCCCAGCAGGCCCATTTATGGCTGTTTCAGACACCATGCATACTGACTACATCTATCTTGTATATACTTATAAGAAATGGCACGTCAGGTTTGCTGGTCCCAGAGCGACTGAAGGAATGCAAACATTAATAGGTGCAGTCTCTCTATGGATCCCAGCTTTTTCCTAAATACTCCCCTTCAATTCATCTGCTATTAGACCAGCCCATAAACCCTTGACTTATACTGAGTCTACCAGCCCTTAACCTGTGGGGCTTGTAGTTTCCTTGCTGGTTTCTCACACAAACATTGGCATTATACTGCTACTATCCCACACATTTCTGCCTTCCTTTCCCACTCTCTTCTCTGTCCTTTACAGCTGGGCTTGTTCTCTTCATTGGTCACAGCTGTGGATGCATGGCAGCAGTGCATGGGCCATTTGGGCTGGTGGTGTAATCACCCTGATTGCTTGAAAGCAGGGAAGACTCTCCTCTCCTGTGAGCCTCTGCTCAACATGGGGTTTGTAAACCTCATTAAAAGGTACAATCCAACACCAGGAGTTGTTTTTTTTTTTTCCTTCCAGTGTATTTTCTAACCTGAAAATACTGGTGGACAGAGAATACTATTTTGTAACTGAACAGCCTTATCAAACAGCTGTGAAGTGGGATCAACAAGTTTTAAAAGGACACTGTCAGCATATTGATCATACAGTACACTTAACAGGGTGGGGGTGATCAGAATGCAGGCAAGTGAAATTGCTGTGAAAATTCTTCCTGGTTGCTCTCAAATCCATCCACTCCTGGTACCACGTGTTGTTCTTACAAAGGGGCAGATAGCTTGTACTTAGCAGCTCAGAGTCTCTTGGTTTAAACGTCACACAACACAACAATAAGAACCTGATGCAGGATGTTATGGTCTGTTTTCTGATTTCATGTAGCTAGGACCTTACCTTTCAAAATGAAGGCTGGCCTGTGGTCTCTGCAGCCACATCTTTGTGCAACAATGGTAGCCACTCCACAGCATTCTGGCTCTCTGATTGTCAAGACAGCTCTCACAGGTTTTTAATGGACCCCAGAGCAGCGGAGAGGGACTCCATCATACTTTGCCCCCACCCCTCATGTGCCTCCTATGCAAGGAAGAGAGTTGGGAAATGGAGGCTCAAGGCTCAGCTACAGCTCAGATGAACAAGGGTTCCCCTTCAGCAGGGGAATACTGTGCTCAACATTGGGGCTTGTGAGCCCTTTATGCCTCCTGAGTGGCAACAGGGGAACTATAACTAGAGCTTGTTGGAATCCTGAGATACTCTCCAAGGAAAACTTAGATTTTTCAGTCAAAATTCAAATATCAAAATTGTTGCCTTAAAATGGAAGTTTCCATTTGGAAATGTTATTGTCTCATAGCAGTTGTAGTTCAGATGCCTCATGCTTCGTGTCCTCTCTATAGGCTGGGCTCCCAGGTGAGACTACATCTCTCCTGCTACATGGGAAGCCATGACCACAGTGCATCATGGGAAATGTAGTTTGGCTGAGGACCTGCTCCATTGAAGACAATGAGGACATGAGGCAACCAAACTACAATTTCCATGAGGCACGATAGCCAAATTGAAATATTTGAATTTTGTGGTGTCTGATTTTTCCATGAAAAAAGAGCTTTTTTGTGACGAACTCTATTTTATCAAAAACACAACTTTCTGTTGAAAAACAGTTTTGATGTGAGTCTAACTCTCACTGGTGAGAATTAATAAGTTCAAGTAGCCCCATAAAAAAACTGAGTTTGGGGAGCACATGTGAGAATATGGGAGATATTCCAGCTGGGTTCAGGGGAATATCAACAAGATGGTAAACACCTGAGGCTTCCATATTTTCCTTTGTTGCGCTTATCATAGAAACCATAAAAATGTAGGGCTGGAAGAAGTCATGTAATCCAGCCCCCTGCGCTGAGGTTGAACCATGTATACCCAGATCATCTCTAGCAGGTCTTTGTCTAACCTGTTCTTAAAAACCTCCAATGAAGGGGACTCCACAACCTTCCTTGGTAACCTACTACAGAATGTAACTATTCTTATATTTTGAATTTTTTTCACTAATATCTAACCTAAAGCTCCCTTGCTGCAGATTAAATCTGTTACTTCTTATTCAGTAGTCATGGAGAATAATTGATAACTGTCCTCTTTATAACAAGCTTACATATTTGAAGACTGTTAACATGCTCCCCCAGCCATCTCCTCTAGACTAAACGTGCCCAATTCTTTTAACCTTTCCTCATAGATCATGTTTTCTAAACCTTTTATTTTATCTCCTCTGCAATATCTCTCCAATTTGTTCACCTCTTTCTTAAAGTCACATCTTTGGGTGGACTTTGTGTTGGCCTTTTGGATTATTTACTTTAGTTACCTATTTGTCTCCCTCCCACACCTCTGAGCTTCTAACAACTCCTGATTCCTTGCGAGTTCACATCCTACTTCCCTACCCCCTCAAGTCACCCACAAATACTCTTGCAGAACTAACAAGAAATGCTTCCTTATCCTCCATTCCACCTGGCTAGGTTGCTCTGCGCTACACTGACATACTCTCTTCTTGCGGGTTGCTCAGACCTGCTTCCAAGATGCTTGGATGCCACGCTGACCGACAGCACTCCCCTGTTTGCTAATGGAGAAGAAATCTCAGACTTTCAGGGATAGGGCCATAACCTAAGGAGGACAAGCATCTAGCTGAACCTTCAGTCTTTCCACTGTGTCCTCTCCTCCACTCTACCTACACACACTGGCTTCACCAGGCTAAACATGGATGGAACAACAACAAAAGGAACCCAGGGTACATTTCAGCTATTGCGCAGGCAGAGGCCAATTAATTCATTTATAGGAGCAGAATGTATGAAGAGAAGATGATTCATAAAAGACAACCACCATTTCCTTGTGATGAATCTGCAATTGGCGAGTCACCAATCAAACAGGAATTCGTTTGCTCTGTTCATGAGATCAGGGCTGTGCAGGAAGGAGGGCTCAGGCTGCTTTTCAGCAATCAAATCCATTTAGCTTGGAGCCAGCAAATGGACTTAAGACTTCTCTTGACAGTAATTGTTTGTGTCAGTGGCTGCTGTGGTATTTATTTTTTTTCATTTTAAACTATATATATATAGTCAGAGTAAGAAAATATTTGCAAAATACTCTGCTGTTGGGCAATTTAAAAATCCTAAATATCTCACTTCAGATACATATTTGTGTGTCATGTTATGTGAACATTTAAAAAAATAACCCTAAATTAATATAGTTTTTATAGATAAGCTTAATGAAGTGTTTCCTCGTTCAGCTGCGGTTGGGCTGAAAGGGAGGGTCACTTGGTTATCTATAGTAGATAGGCTGGGCATTGGTTCAGCTTCCTGTCGTACTCTTTGAGCCAGCAAAAACATGGGCCTGTGTAATGAACATCCGAGACAAAAAGAAAAAAATATCTCATTTCAAATGCATTGAGCTATTTGTCTCAATGAGAATTCCAGAGATGGAGAACAGCTGCCTTGTAGGGCCTTTTTAACCTTAAACTGTCACCCTTGTAATACCAGTAATATTGGCTTATATAGGTGCTTTTTCACCCTGAAGTGGATAGATTTAAAAACAGGGGTATTAGCACATACTGATAGCTCTGCCTTAGCCAGCCCACAATTGCCTTCCTATATTCTAATTATATGATCCTCATTGCTGAAGTATATGAGCTCTTCACAGGCATTAATGGTATTATCCACCTTTCTACAACTGGGAAACTGAGTCACGGAGTAGATTAAGTGACTTGCCCAAGGTCACGGAGGAAGATTCTGGCTAAGCTAGAAGTTATACCCAGGTCTCCTGAGTCTGACCCGTTCCCTATCTACTAGACCGTCCTGTATAATTTGGGGTACTTTTTTGTGAGTGTGATGTAGATTATGTTAATAGAAGCTTAATTAGGGAGCCATTTGCAGTGCCTAATGTTAATTGAACCAACAATGCTACATATTCTTAAATACCAGTAGATGACACTTTATATGATCTGTATATAAATGTAAATTCTTAAATATCTATTTTTTATATACTTCTCTCACAACAGACTAGACTGGCTGTATGTAAGCAAGTTTGGCCCATCCACCTTTCTCCCAAATATGCCTGGGGTGCGCCCTTTCAGAAAGCATTACTCCAGGTGCTGCTGTGTGTGAGTATCTCCTCCAGGCACTCTATTCCTTGCCGAAGCATTGCGGGGAAGCTGCTTGATACACATGCACTGATATAAACAAGGCGAGGCAGCATGGGTGGCATGGATGCCTAAACATAGTCAACCCATGGCTGTGTTGTAAAATAAAAAAAGGGGATTGTGCGCGCACAGCTCAGCAGTGTTTGCTGTCCTCAGGTCAGATGAGAGTATTATGAGATGACTAAAAGAAAGAGGTTGCATTGCGGACATCGCCGCACCGTGCAACCTGTTTTTGCTTGCATGGACACACCCTGCAGGCAGCAGCTCCGCATTTAAGCAAGTGATTCTGTGAGAAAGAGATGAAAGCAGAGCAGATGCAGGCAGGGACAACAGACTTTTCTGATGATATACTCAGCCTCTAAACAGAGCTCCATCAAATTGACAATAATCCAGGATCTAACTCTCACACAGAGGAGGCTTGCTCCCAATAAGCTTTCGCAGGAAGGTGATAGACTCCAAGAGTCAGCCAAGTCCAAGCCTTGGGTCCAAGCTCACATGGCTAACCTGAGTTGCCTCCTCTGCTGCAGCATCCACACTGCTACTTTTAGTACATCCAAATGGAGGTAGCACAAGTCTATCAACCAGTGCTGGGAAACACCCACCTGCTGTGCAGACATACCCAAAGAGTCTGGAGTGTCAGACAGGCATTTTAAAAGCCATCTCAAGGGTCTGGATGCCCAGTTCCCATTAGAAATGAAAGAAAATTAGTAAATTAAAATTTAGCTCCTTCAGAGCTTAGTTGTGGTTCAGATCCTTCTCCAAAGACACTTCTCTTGGTTGAGCAGAATTCGGCTGGAAATGTCATAGGAATGGGTTTCTTTGATATGATTTCCAGTGTGTCCATCTGGCTGATGCAGAAATATTGGGCTAAATCCTCACCTGGGATCTGGGCCAGTCTTTTTTGACTGATTTTTTTCATTCACTCAATAGCCAGAGGCTAGACATTCACAGGAACAAGGGAGCACAAAAATAATGGTGGACAATAATTAAATTTGCTGCATATTGCCAAACGTTCAGTTCCACAAATGGGCAAAAGTTCAGGAAGAAGAGGAGTGTGTGTGTGTGTGTGTGTGTGTGTGTACACATGCATTCACAGACCACACACAGAGCGAGACCTAAGAGGAGCAGGGTCTTAAGGGGCAGGGAAGGAAGATTATGTAAAAAATGAAAACTAATCAGAAACTAAGTTAGCTGACCCCGGTCAAATCTATTTCCTTATTTACTCACTTATATCATCCCCACTGTTTATTGTGGAGGAGAGGCAGAGAGAAGGAAAAAGAGAAAACAGAGGTAGTTTATAAAGGCATTGTAAGAATGATGCTATTACCATTATCAGTGAGCCCATCTGTCACCTCTATCCATTTCTTTTAGATTAGGTAGAGATACCTCTGACATTTCAAATGCATCATCCTAATCAAATCTCTATCCTCCCAAAATGATTTCTGAGAATGCATTCTAGGGCTATAGAAAGCCGTGAATGAATAATACTTTACAGAACAATAGGTAAAGTAGCAGGAACTGAGCTGAAATAACCAGCTTTGCCAGGGCTATAAAGTGAAGAAATCATTAACTCCTAAGGGAAAGGTTTATTCATCACAATGCCTCTGAGATCTATGTGGCTTTAGGAAAAAGGCCCCTGCTCATCCTAGGTTGAAGAGGCCAGTGATCTGTGCCATTTCATTAGCAAGTGTAGGGAACTGAAAGTAACAGTGTTCCTCATGGTACTGCGTTGCCATGTTTGGGAGCCAAATATTTAAGTATCATTGTCCTAGTATAATTCCTCAATCTGAACCTTAGAGTTCACATATGAGGTACTAGCAGTGGTAAACGTCTGTCCCAAATCTGGAC